>NW_017805705.1:475664-477234 GCF_001891065.2 Hippocampus comes | reverse complement strand
GGGGGGTTGGGGCAGGAGGGGGCGCCGGCAGCAGCAGCAGCAGCGGCAGCGCCGACGCACTGTGAAGGACACCGGGAGAGAGCGGCACCTCTCCGGCTCGAGCCCCCTTCCACCTCCCCGGGCCCCCCCTCCCTTCCCCGCCTCTAAGCGCGCGCAGCCATGGAGGACAAAGCCAACTCGTTCTCCGGCGCCAAGGAGGAGAAGGCGGACGGGAATAACGCCTTCCAGCGGCAGGACTCCATCCAGAAGAACAACAGCGCGGGCGGCCAGAACACCAAGGAGCACGGCAACTCGGTGGGCTTCAAGGGGGAGCGCGACGAGGCCATGGTGGGCTTCGACGACCTGGAGGCGGCGTCCAGGCAACACGGGTTCATGCAGAGGCAATTCGGGGCCATGATGCAGCCCGGAGTCAATAAGTTCTCCCTGCGGATGTTCGGCAGCCAGAAAGCGGTGGAGAAGGAGCAGGAGCGGGTGCAGACGGCCGGCTACTGGATCATTCACCCGTATAGCGATTTTAGGTAAAACACCTGAACGCACCCCCTCTCCCCTCCTCCCCTCCTCCCGGCTCCGGTCACCCGTAGGTCTGAGAGCTTTCGCGCACACCTTGCACCCAAGCGCGCGTCTCATTGCGGCATTTTGCTGCATCGCACGAACGTCCTTGGACGCAAGGCAAACACGCTCGAGCTCTCGCGCTGGCTGCGCGCGCGTCTCGTCTTTTTTTTTTTTCCCCCCCTCACAAATTGCAGCTCGTGCAGGCGCCCCTCTACCTGCCAATGCAGCATCACCAGCATAGTGGCTTGTAAACATTACTCTGCTGCAAGGGGGGGGGGGGGCGGACCAAGGAGATGGGGGGGGTCCTCTTTTAGTTTGAGCATTCCCGTGTGATGTCATGTTGATGGTGGGCAAGCAGTGGGGTGAGGGCTAGAATGGATATACATTTTGACCACAATAGATTATTCGTTGGCACTTCCACCAGGTTGAGAATCTCCGAGTTAGCATGTTTTTCGCCGGCCTTTTTCTCATCATTCACCAACATGCGTTGAGGTTCATCAAATACTCTAAATTAGGGCATGCAAGCAGTCGAGTGGCGACAAGTCCACAGTGCGCCCGGACTCTCTCTCTCTCAGCTTCAAGCTCGCTGGTGATCACGGTCGCGCAAAGGGGGGTGGGGGGGGGCGGCCGATCCGCAGGCCCACCCCGTCAACTCACGTGCATATCGCCCATAAAAATACTACTAGTCCACACTCTGCCTTTGGCTGTAAATGATTAATCGATTCTTAAATTAGTCGATGAATGTGATATTCGATTACAACTCAATGAATTGATCTCTTTTGACACTTTGTATACGGTGTATAATTTTGTCAAACCAGAAATGGCTCTCGCTCCCCTGCTGTAATGTGATGGAAATTGGTGTCGCGGTGGGATGAATGAAGCCCCGGTGCGCCGACTGCCTCATTTAATTCCACCAGTGAAATCAGGTGCAGGTTGGCCACCGTCTCATGGTCCACTTCACCAATTAATGCATCTCGCTCATCCGGGCCCTCATCCTGCGTGCCATCAGCCGTGCGGC
>NW_017805705.1:472290-475628 GCF_001891065.2 Hippocampus comes | reverse complement strand
CCCCCGAGTTCCGCTCCACTCTGGAGCCTGCGCCTGTCTCAGAGAACTGGCCTTGGTCCTGAAGTCAGAGCGAGGCGGCCTGCAGAAGTGCTTCAACCTGAACTGGACCGTACTCTGAGTTGTTTTCTAGCAAAGTCGTCAAAGCTAAAGACCGAAGCGCTCCCGGTGTATATTCGGGCTGTTGTGCCTTCCCGTGGGTGTTGTTAGTGCACGTTTCACATTTTTGTCCAATGTCAAAACAAATCAAGATGACGACACCGCAAGCAACATGCTTTTCTTAATTGCGTGAGGGGGATCCAGATGTCTGCTAATTTATTTATTTTTCAACCCAATGTACTTTTACGCAGGTGGGCGCCGGTTCACACATCCGCCTCGCAGCTTTCAGATTCCGGGTTCGATCCTAGCACCGGCCTTTCTGTGTTGAGTTGACCTCCATTCTCGTGTGGGGTTTCTCCAGGTATCGTGGTTCCCTCCCACATGACAAAGACGTGCATATCGTATGAATTGCATTGTTTGGGTGGACGTTTGCCATTCTCCCGTAGTTGTTTTTTGCTGGCTGTAATTGGTGTTTGGAGTTGACCGTGATGACGACATGAGCAGGTTTATGAGAGATCTCCGACGAGATGCGCATGCAGTGTATGCACAGCAATGGTAGTGGTCAAGGATTAGCAGTCAATGAGCTTAGTGGTCTCTACAAACCATTATGTAAGGAGATTGACCCATGCTGCCAGAAGATGGGCAAAGGGTGCACCTTGGCCAATTTTCTTTGTTTTTTTTTTTTTTTTTTCTTTTTTGTAGCACAACGGAAATTTATTTGTTGTGTAACCTAAGCCACCATGTTGTAGCACATCAGGGTTAAAAGACCGTGGGATTTGTCATTATAGTTATTTTCTATTTCGTGTTTTGCTTTTTAAATTCAGTTAGTTTCAAGTTTCTTTTAGTTTTTATTAGTTTTATTTTTTTTCTTTTAATATATGGACTATTTGTCGAGTGCAAACTAAAAAAAAAAGGTAATTGTGCAATGAATTCAATAAATTAAAGTCAACTATAATTCTCAAATGACTGTTTGACCTTCCATCTTTTGCATGCACGTACGTAATGGACAGACTTTTTCGCCATGATTCTAGTTAACTTCCTTTAGTTTTATAATTGTGAGATGTAGTTCCATTTTTTTGTCCTTAAGGATGTCCTTTTGTATTTTATTTTGTTTAAAGGAAAAAAAAAATCTACATCCTTCAACTTCATTACAAGCGGTGTGTTTTTCGAAAGTCGCCTGGGAAATTGCCTTCCTCTGCCGCTGCTGTTGGTCTCATTTCACATTCAGTGTCCTCTGAAACCCCGCCCCCCCAAAAAAAGCTTCTCAACATCCATAAAAACTTAAAGTATATCCCTTCACTTGAAACGTAACACCCGGCATATTCTTTGTGCAGCGTGGCTGCTTAAAGATTAATGGCAAGTTAGTAGTATACATTATTCAGACATTTTTGGAGAGGTCCCACATGCATGGCCCGGTCTACCTTTTGCTCATGCTCAAGAGAGGCCTTTGTCCTTCCTTAAAAGCCTTCTTAGTGCATCGCAGTGTTTTCATACTCGCGTGTAGTTCGGTATGGCGCGGCGTACAGGACGATATTAATGTATACGGCTAAGATAACTCGACTCGGCCTTATCAGAGGGTCTATCTGTGCCATTATCAAACATCTGCATTTGTTCCTCCGGCTCAGGCTTCCTGCTTGTGGTTCTAAAAATAGCACAGTATTGATCCCCGTCAGTAAGAGGGCTACAATGATACATCGGCGTTTATCCACACAATGATTGATAATCAGCTGAGATCGATGTCGACGTCGAAAGCAAGTGGTTCTGAATTTCTTGCTTTGGTAATCCCGTGCCAACATTTCGGCCCAATTAAAGGCTCTTTCACACAGAGACCCGATGAAAAAAATTAATTCTGAATGCAAATAAAATAATCAATAAATCTGCCTTCGATACAGAACCCGGCAAAGGCGGAATATTTCCGGAACTGTGTTTTGATTTCACTCGGCCACACGTTACCCCGCAATCACGTGTAGATGATGTCATCATCACGCGAGACGGATAAGACAGGAGAAGTGAGTGTCAAGTATCAAAGTAAGTTATTTTAAACTAAAAAGGAAAAAAAAAAAACTTCCCTTAGCTTGATGCCGCTGTGTTAGCTCATCGGTGCACACTGTATGTTTTCAGAAAAGTGACTATGAGGCTTGGAAGAGCGCTTTGGACATTTTTTGGACTCTGAACTGTAGTAGTAGTCATAGTACTTGAATCGGGACTCGCTGATTAAACGGTAAACGAATAGCGAACGCGTAATTCGCGTGTAAGTCTGAGGACTGCTAAAGCTGTGATACTGCCTCGAAAGGCAGAGAACTGCCAGATCAAATGAAAAAGGTAGAAAAATGCCAGCTTCTTACGGCCATTGTAAAAGGAGCTTTACACAGAGGTTTCATCTTCGTCATCTCTGGCTCTGATACTAGCTTTGCAGTACGTTGACCCGCCCCTTCTGCCTTACGGCTTTGATAATATCTCTGAGAGCAGAATCTTGCTTCATCTTTGTGCCGTTTATGCAAAAGTGTGACGAGGGGGATAAAAAAAAAAATAAATAAAAAAAATCACTGGCTTTTCCGAACTTGGTAAAAGGCGCTTTACACACAGGTGACATCCCGACTCAGTTATGGATGCAATATTAGCTTTGAAAGTGAAAAATGTGGTGGTCGATCTTGTCTCCACCTTTTTATTCAGAACAGAAGGTGGAGAAAGCTGCTGAATTAATGAAGTCACTTGGCCCGCATTGCAAACATGTTGGCAGTGATTTGCAGAGCCTTTTGTGTGTTTTTTTTTTTTTTCCTCCTCCTGAACCGTTACCAGGTAATGGCGTCTCCGGCTTCCATCGATCCCAACTGAAGTTTTTCCGCTGCCTACCCGAGCTGCTTGACAAATGAGCAGCGCGATAGAGGCGGCAGTCGCTCTGTTTCCGTTATAGCTCTTGATTGTCGGACTACAAAGTGGACTAGATGTTGACGCGGGATCTCAATGCATCGTTGCAGTCCTAACTGGGCACGCTGCACCGTGGCCCGCGCGGGGCGGGCTGCATGCATTGCGGCTGAAGTGTGAAAGCAAGCGCTTAATTCAATGATGTCGGGAGAGCCGCACGCACTGTTCAGTGTGGCTGACTGCATCGTCACGCTTTGTGACCATCTCCCGAATAACCAAACGGCCATGCGGCAATCCAACGTGATCTTTTTTTTTTTTTCGTGCAGTTTGTGGGGGCTTTTTTCTTAGGGGGGGAGGGGGGGGGGGAGCTTTCACCT
>NW_017805705.1:463393-471253 GCF_001891065.2 Hippocampus comes | reverse complement strand
CCAAGATCCTCAGCCTGCTGCGCCTGTTGAGACTGTCTCGACTCATCCGATACATACATCAGTGGGAGGAGGTGAGTACGCAACCTTCGGCTATCGACGCGCAGCTCTCTGTGCAACTCGTATTTGTTCTGAGGGCTTGGTGGTGGATTATGTCCGTCCATATGCCGCAGCGATCGTGTATCTCGCTGGTATACCGTTGTGCGGGTGATTCCGTAGCCAAGTATCGTTCTGGGTGTGCCGCAGCCACGTATCGTGCTGGATATACTGTGACGCTGGTATACCATTGTGCGGGTGATTCCGTAGCCAAGTATCGTTCCGGGTGTGCCGCAGCCACGTATCGTGCTGCATATACTGTGGCCATGTAGGATATCAGTGATACGACAGTGTATTGTGTTCCTGTACCAAAGCCTCGAATCATGTTGGATTACGGTTGCTGTGTGTTGTTCCCGTAAACCATCGCTGCAAATCATGATACACATACCATAGCGCACGGTACCAGTTATATACTGAGTTTTCCGTATCGTGCCGGATATAGCGTCGCTAAGTATGAAGTTATACGATAGCTGCATCGTGTGCAGGATATACTTCAGTACATCGTGCACGGTGCATCCGATCATTTCGGATATGATATGATACTCCGTATTTATTTACTCAAATGCAGGTGGGATTGGGGGGTGGGGGGGGGGCTCTATTATGACGAGTGTTCTATTTCGCAGAATATTTCGAAATAATACCAAACAGCATCATACAGTAATTTTTTTCAACTGTTTGTTTCACCCCCCTTACCAATCAATTATAATATATAAATGTCCACAAATGCAGAGCATTGGGGTGGAGGGCGCATTTATTCATACGAACGCATCATGAGATGCTTGTGTGATAATATTAGTGTCTCTCATCGGAGATAATTAGGCTTACGTTTCCTGATGGGAAAAGGGAGGCATTTATTTGTTTAAGTGGACTAATTGGAGTGGATGGCCCCTGCTGTTTCGCATACCTATTCCTCTACTGTATTCTTTATTCCCAACTCACCCTCGCTGTCCTTGTCCAACCTTGTTCCTTGTTTGTTAATGTTGTCGTCGTCATGCAGATCACACCGCGAGTTGACGTTCTTTTCGTGCGCATGTTGTGCATGACCAAACACTGATCTAAGGGTCCAAATGGCTGCTATGTGAAGTCTGGAGCCTTTTTGCTAAGCCTAAACATCATCCCTAAATGAGTCCGCGTCGATAAAACTACCAGTCCGTGAGTTCAATTTCAAGCTCTTGTGACGCTACCCAGTGAAGTAAAAAGTGCTCAAAACCAGTAAGGCAGCCTATTTCTACAATTGATCGCTTACCGTCGTGGGTAGGGAAAACGTCTGGAATCAATTATGATTTATAGATTGACAGACGGGATGATTTTAGATGTTGACCATCGTGCTGGATATACCATAGCTGCATATCGGGTTGGATATAAAGCACTGTAGACCTGTGATCCATTGAATTTACAATGATGCTGGATATACTTTAGCCTCGTATCGTGCGGCTTAGACCGCATCCATGTATTATTTCACATATAGCAAACCAGTGTGTAGTGCCAGATGTACCCTAGTCAAATGTGGTCCTTGGATATCTTTGCTACGTACCTTACCATGCTGGATATACGGTAGTCCTGTGTCGCATTGCAAAAATTCTTGCTTGGATTTATTATAGCCGCATATGTTTTGAGGTTATATCATAGCTGCGTAGCTGGCTACGATGATTTCATGGAACGGATAATGGTAGCCGTCCATACGTGCGGTTCTATTTTTCATTCGATCTGAACTGGACAAACATGAAAAATCTCATGATACGCTGTACATTTTTTTTTTTAACGACTGCCTCCAAGTGTGCTATCGCCATGTGCTGGGCATGCTGGCTATGTGGGAAGCTGATTAGCATTCCAGATGAGCCACTAGGAGTCTGTGTGGGAGGATGGCGAGGTGGTATAGGCCACAACCACAAACAAGTATGATGCTTAATGAACGAAGGAATGAATGAATATTCTTCCCGCAAGTGTTGTTTCTACACTCAGTAACGGAGAATACAGCTAACAATAAAACGGAGGCGTTGAGATGTCATAGCCCTCCGCATCCCGTACGCCGGCACAACAACGGATCCAACACGTTCGCGGGAGCTGCTGTGAGCGTGGAGAGTGGGAAAAATTCAGAGCTGTCATATGGCGTGAGGTCAGATAAAGGATTTGTGTTTAAAAAAGGGGGAAAAAAAAACGCATGCTGTAATACAGTCAACCGTCGTCAGTGCCATCCAGTCACCCACTCTGAAGTGGACGATAAATCGTCATCCGGTATGCACGTCACTGTCCTTCGGTGCGAACCCCTTCCTCACTTTGTCACCACCTCTTTGCTCCAGCTGCCTCATCAACAGTCTTACTCAGTCAGAACCGGGCTGTCTATCACTTAGCAATGCTAATGCACTTTATTCAATTTTTCTCAAATTTTGTGAGTTTTCATAATTTTATTTGAGCAAAAAAAAAACCAACAAAACATTATTGTTATTTGAAGAACAAGCTCCAAATATTTTCATATTTGTTACCATGATAGTGTTCGTCTACCTGGATGTAGCTCAACTACCCAGAGTTGATGTCACCTTGGACTTGTTTCGAAAGCAGGCCAATTGGACTCATCGAAACGCGATGAATCAACAACTGAATAATCGCAAATTGATTACTATGCCTGTCCCTTGCATTTGACTGATGATTTCTATTAGGTTGGGGCCAAAACAAATGATGAGTTTCATTATTCAGAAATTCCCTGTCAACTCCTCCCAGAATAATCGTCGTTCATGCCCGTACTATAGTTTCCAGGCAGTGTGTCGCCGGTGGGCCGGTGTTAGCGAGCGGAACACCACCATGCACATACGCGTGTGCTCAATCATTCATTCGTTTGTTTGCTCGCACGTAATTATGGCGATGTGCAGCGCTCAGGGAAATTGCAGCTTACGCAGAGAAGGTCGTGCCGAGCAGTTGACTGCTCATTTGGCACGCCGAGTAAAACAAACAAGGATTATAAAAAAAAAAGAGAGAGAGTGAGCAAAAAGAGAGGAATTCGGAAAATGTGATGATTTTGTTTATTTCAGCTGGAGTTCACAGGCGATCCGGTGGCCTTCAGAGGACACATTTAAACAGAGTTTCGTAACGGAACACCTTAGATGAGTCACGCTCAGCTCATAGCACTGAAACCTCAGACTCATCAACACTGTGCTTGCCATATTAGCTGCCTTTGATCGTTTGAAACTTACGTAAAATATAACATCCACTCTCCTTAAGCGGGATACAAACACAACAATAATCGGGCTGAATTTGAACATTTTCCTCATTCCAGCCAAAACCATGATCAGATGTTTTTTTTTTTGTTTATCTTGTGGTGTGTCACAAGTCATTTTTCCTGCATGACAAACTGCTGGGGCGGACAGTGGGGTAAGGGCTTCAGCTTGTCTTGCTAAAATGACCTACACATCTGTACATTTTAGCTTTGAGGTTGGAATCTACAAGACAAAAACAATCAAAAATGATAAATCAAATCCTACAGTCACCCACCCTTATTATAATATTTAGAAGCAAGGCTGACTTGCTCTCAATTTTCTATTACAATCCCCGAAAAGCAAAAGCCAGTCGACCAGCTTGCCTCATTAGCATAGCAGTGCCTAGTAACAAGGTCATACCAGTAGCATTTTCGGTTAATGTGCTAACAACAGCACGGTGTTATTTCATGGCTCATTTCATGGGCCGTCCGAGAAGTTTAAGCTTTGCCTGTTGATTTCGATGGATTCATCTGACTTTCCAGACGGCTTCACCCCGAACTTGCATTTAGCTTAGTTTGAAAACGAAAAAGTTTCTTGCTATGTTAGCGGAGCTGGCACCAGATGTCTTGGCTTTTAGCATAGTGTCAGCGTTTCGGTTAATGAGCTTACAATGTCAAAGTGTTTTATTACTGATCACCAACGGGAAGTATAACGATATAACCTTCTGTCGGTCACACTCCACTGATGCTTCTTAGCAAATATGGCTGCCCTTTGTTGCCTTATTTGGGTTGGAGAGGTGAATATATTTACCGTAAATGTAACTGCAGTGTAGCCGATGAGACCAGTGGCACATCTGGCTCATAACCCCCACCACCAGCAGCAGCATCAGCATCAGCATCAGGCCTGCTGCCATATCCTGGCTCAGCCGCATGGGCTCAGGTCGGGCTGGTGGCAGCAGTGTGGCCTCCCCCTAGGGAGGAGCTTTACCTTTTTTTTTTCCCAGCTCCGGGCTTAATCTGTCTGCTTTCAGTGCGTGCCAAAATATATACGGACTAGTTTATTATGATTTATGCTAATATTGAACAATTAAAAGTCAAACCAAATCTATTCTGGGATTGTGGCTGACCTCAAAATGATCATCAAATTTTGATGCCGTCCACCCACATTAGGTAGCATTGACAAAAAAAGGCTTGCAATTCATGGATGCCTGCTTCTATTTGGAGCTCACTTGGGCGAATTCCCTTTTCGCAGAGCGTCAAAGTACTAGCCCTGGAATTCACCCAAAAAGTCCGCGTCAAACGAAAATGGGTGACTTCCTGTTCAATTTTGGGCATGGGTCCTTGAAATATTTTCATATGTCCGTTATGATAGAAAGATACACAGATGAGGTAGTCCAATAGCATTTTCCCCATTTTCATTTTGACTTTTTGTGTGGCACATATTCAGATTCGGAAAACTCAAATTATTCCCGTTGGGGTAGACACAGGCACAGTTATTTACATATATGACAGTTAAATAGCATTTATCAAGCGTCACTGAATAAGCGAGGAGCCACGTCGCTTTATCCATGGCTCGTTGATTTTCATGAATGGCTCGTTAATGTTCATTTTTACAGCAGGGCAGAAAAACAGATTGCTGCCAAAAATGCATTGAAAATGTTTATTTCACAGTTTTGCATACCAAAGTACAAATGACATTTAGCTAGCTTAGCTATTTGTAGCGCATAGCTTAATCCAGTGCTTGTTTCAGTGTTAAAATCTAACAGGAGGGCTGAATTAAAAACTGACCAGTTTGGCTGTTATTATACATTTTTCATTTTAGTTCACTCTTTGGCTTGCCAAATGATGATAAATGTCGCGTGTCTTGCTTTACTGACTTTTTGGATGACTACATCGCCTCATCCAGAGCTCATTTCAACACTAAATCTTACAGGTGGGTGGCAAAACTGACCAATTAGCCCTCTCAAAGTGGATTTTTAATTTTTCTATCACACATTTTTTTGCCACATATGCCAATAAAGTCACATTTCACAAGTAGATTTCCACGATCTTTTCGCTTTGACATTCTGTCACCGCGGTCTCTGCTGTCATTAGCATAATCCCTCACTGTTGATGTAATTACTTACCCATAGTTGATGCCCGTGCTATGTGACACGCATTCCCCCTCCTGTACTCCGTTATGATTTCCACCGACTGGCCGTCACTGCAAGGACAGCAAGCGTAGCATAGCCGTGTCGTGTCACCGCACGTTTTCCGGAAAAGGTGGATTACCGATCGTTGCCAATTTGACGATTGATTTAGAGACTGGGAGGGAGGTTTGAAATTGCGTCAAGATGGCCTGGCCTGAGAGCCTGTGTTGGATGAAGGTGATTCGGATCTTGGGCTGTTATTGAAAAGATTTACTGCCGCTCGCTCAATCGATCCGCAAGAAGGAAAATGGGAGCCAGCTGAGCCGAGTATCTAAATGACTCCTAACTGCATTACAGCCACTGCATTTGCCGTCCACTGAAGTATTTTCTGATCGTCTTCTCAAACACACACACACACACACACACACACACACACACACACACACACACACACACACACAAATTCAGCATTTTGGAGTCCCATGTGCTCAACCCGTGTTCTATTTAAAGGGCCGGCTACTTGCTATTAATTCCACAGATGCGCCGAATCTTTGCAAGAGTACACATTGCATAGATCACACATGCCAGCCGGTGACATTTAAAAGAGGCAGCCCGGCCTCATTAGCATGTCCGCTCAAATGCCATTTAGTGGCAGGACACACAGTGTGTGTTTCCTGTGGTGCGACGTGATTGGATGTGATGTCTTTGTGCGCGCACGTGTGTGTGTGTGTGTGTGTGTGTGTGTGTGTGTGTGTGTGTGTGTGTGTGTGCGTGTGCGTGTGTGCAAGTGTATGTGTGTGCGCGTGTGTGTAGTGTGTGTGAGTCTGCCATGCATCATGTTAGCGTGAGGATCTATCAAATCGCGTCACCTTGGAGTGGCACGCGCCGCCTCGGGCGCACAAACCGGTGCGCTCTTTGAAAACGAAGCAGCAGGAATAGATTTTCCCCAAAAAGTTTTTTGTATTATTTCTTTGCATTGAGCAGCCGTAGCTTAAAATGGCTGCGTAGGATTCAACAATAGCGCGGCAGTCAACGGTAGTCAAACGGGTGAGAAAAGGTGATGAAAGGCGTCATATTTGCGCCGCAGGTTTCTGCATTTGGCCGAGTGCGCACCGCGGTTGAAATCAACGCAACATCAACAACCGAGGGTGAGGTTGTCGCCTCTTATTAGCATCTGTTTGCCCGTCTACATCGCCGATTTCTGCAATGAGTCATGATGTGGCGGTGGAATCGATGAAGTCGATTGAATGGGAACAAAACCAGCAGAGGTTTGTCAGGCAAAAAAAAAAAAAAAGACACACCATGTTTGGTACATGTATTTATTTCTTTACCCGCCTCCATTGCCTTGAGTAGCCTTGTCGACAACAGCAGAATGCAATCCGACAACGCCGAGGCAGTAGAATAGATCACGTCCACTGAAAGGCAACATAGATCAATACGAACAACATTTGAATTCTCTCGAGGGAGCGCGCCGCGTCGAGTCGTCCTTTCTGCAATCAGCAGCGTGTACGTTCCATCGGTTCCGAGGCGATACATTCAGACAAAGTAGACTTCAGCTCCATGAATCAATGTGAATGAGAAAGCGGACTCGATAGCGCTGCTGCTTTTGGCCAACTAGTTGTTTAAAGACATTGGCGGTTCTAGACAGCTTGAGATGAGGTGATGAAGGGGTGACTCTTAGCGTGTCGCTACACTTAGCTCATGAGCCTTTCCATTTGTTCGCGAAAGGCCACGCTTTGATACATACAGCTTGATTAAAGTGCAGAGGGGATACTATTACATTGCATTGGCGCTGCCCAAAGGTGCCGATCACTCTTCTACACAACAGTGACTTGACCGCTCGCCGCTCTTCACGCTTGACTCGTGCATTTTTCATCAGCGCTCAGGACCTCCATGGGCGTCCTCTTCCTTATCCGACGAGAACAGCGAGAGGGGCCATTTTGTCATCTTTACATTCTTATGTTCACTTTCATTTGTTATATAATGAGTATATATAATGTGTGTGTGTGTGCGTGTGTGTGTGTGTGTGTGTGTGTGTGTGTGTGTGTGTGTGTGTGTGTGTGTGTGTGTGTGTGTGTGTGTGTGTGTTCATTCACACGATTGAGTTGATGCAAGGCAAGGACAAACGTTTGACTGCATGGATGTATTCAGCACATTCCTGTGTCATTTGCATGAGGTTGTTTTTGGCGGTGGCGCAAGTTAGTTGAAGATTTGCGCCGCGAGTGATGGCGTAATCTGCTTATCGCGCCAATTATTTGAAAAGAAATATTAACATTTGCCGGTTTATTTCTTTATTTTTGTATCCTCCTTAGTGAAGGCCCGTTATTATAATCTTTCCCCGTCCTGCTGCCGTTGACTCTTTAATGCATAAAGAAAGACTGTCACTAAGTAGACTACTGCCGAATGGACTTCACGGCACGTGTACTGAAAGCGCTGTCAAACCCCCCC
>NW_017805705.1:451780-462926 GCF_001891065.2 Hippocampus comes | reverse complement strand
CATATGACGATGAACATAACGCGCCTCAAGTGGCAATCTCGCTCGCCTTGCCTTGCTTCGCTGGCGGGGGCAGCTCACGCTTCTCAGGCCCGAGAGGCGGAAAATCCCAGCCGGGAGACTCCATTTTTTTTTTCCCTCTCCTCTTTTCCGAAAGCAGTTTGGATTTGAACCCTAAAACCTTGATTAATTTTACGGGCAGTGTTGAATCTAACAGAATGCCGTTAGAAACCAGAAGCACGCTCTTAAAATTAAAGACCAGTGAGGCGTTTTCGGTTCATCTCAAGTTGTCCTCAGACGTCGACCTGTCTTGGGGATTTTGTCTGATTGCTGACAAATTTAAACCACTACCTGGATGGGTGACATTAAGTTACCAAACTGTTGCTATTTTTTATTCTTGTGTGGGCGAAGCGTGGCAGCGAGATTTGATGACTCACCATGAAATCCGAAAAGACAACGGTCAAGTGTGACATTTTTGCCAGGCCCTTCCAAAACAATTTCATCTGATTGCCACCAAATCGGAACCACATAAATTCGACAGATGGACGCCGTGAGATTGCCTTAATCTTGAGTTTCCGTGACCGAGTGTGCGCCCCTCTGTAATAAACAATGCTTTGTCTGTCACACAATTATCAAATTACCAATGTAATAAGAAAATGTTAAAATGACACACATGAAACATATCCCCTTGATCACAAGCAACTAGCATAAGGTAGCTAACCCGCTACCCAGTACCTTTGAGAAGCTAACGCCGCAGTCTTTGGTAAAACAGATGTGAGTCAAAGGCAATTACGTCAAGGCGTGATCCAATAAGAGTATGACACCCCTTCGAAGTGTAAAGTCGAATTCCTTTGCTGTGTCTGTTGTGTTCCTGATTCGTTAGCGTCGGAGAGCGGACAGATACGGAAAAGAGAGACAGATCCAGACGGACAGCAGGAAGAAGGTAAAGTCTTGGGCAGTATATGGACAAAGCAAACTAATATAGATTCTGAAATGTAATGATCAACATTTTCAGGACATACAAAAATTATTATGGATCAGTCGTTTTTTTTTTTTTTTTTTTTTTTAAGATGCACTCTTCTGTTATCCGGCCCGCGGGAGTGCAAGTGTTTCGGCAGCCCCTCAGCAGTCGCACTCGATCAGCATCTGCTTCGTTGTCCAGCAGCTGCTGCTTTATTTTTAGCATCCGCACCAAGCGTATATGTATTTTTGATTTTGTATCCACCCCTCCAGAGTCCATTCTAAAGCCAGCGATCACATTTATTCATCATTCTTATCATGAATTTCTATTTTGAGGGCTTTCCCTCACATCCTCAAACCTCACCAAATTTTGCAGGCCTGTAAAAATATTTGGTCGTGTTCGCAAGCTCAATCACTCACCTTTTTATATTCTTATTAGGCCCCCGGAGCACGTTTCACTTCAGAGCAAGGCATTTGGATACCATGCATTGTCAATCATAAATGGCCCCACAAAACAAAACAAAAACGACCCTAGTAGTCAAGCCCTGGCATTTTGCTTTGAGACAACCATTTTAGAGTCAGCCAAACTGTCTAAATTGCTGCCACCAAATTTGAAGCCACATGGAAGAACGTGCACTCATGTCATGTCTTTTTTTTTTGTTTGTTTGTTTGTTGTTTTATTTTTTTTTTTACACGGTGACTGCGGGATATCCCCACTCACCCACACCCATTCTGCTGCATAGTGTACGCGCAACAGTAAGCAGACGGATGACAGCAATGGTCTTGCGAGGGCAGGCTGAAGTGATAAGTGTGGCGATTAGGCTAATCTGGTTTATTTTTGTTGGACGGTGGTGGTTGGCCCGCGAAGGTGGAGGAAGGGGGGTGTGGGGGGACACTCCGACCAGAGTCAGTGGGGCTTGGTGTGTTCTGCTGATCTTTGCACTGTAAACAGATTCTCCGCATGGGCCTTAAATTATTTTATTATCAGATGAAGACGTGTGGCGCTTGTCTCGGCGGCCGTCCTGTAATGACGCCTATTAGCGCTTCGCGTTTTCACTTCCCGAGAGTTAATGTTGCGCTTGATTTGCTCAAGCGGGCGCCATCTCTTTGCCAATGTTGCCCCGCGATCATCATCATCATTTAGTCATTCTCTGTAGGCGTTTACACCAATCAAAACGGCATTAATTTGCCCTTTTGCAAAGGTAATGATCAACATTAGATAAACTGCCATTCTATGGAAACCCATCCATCCATCAATCCATCCATTTTCCGATCCGCTAATCCTCACATTATAATAACGATCGCACTAGATCGGGGTTTCACAGTACCAACACTGGCGAGTAAAGTTGCCACGGTAAGTCTTGCGGGAAATTACATGGCTTATATGGCCACTGCCTGGAAGGGTGATGTAGCGGTGTCTTGGTATTGAATCTTTTTTTTTTTTTTTTTTTTTTAATGAGTACGAACTCAAATCAATGTCAATTCTGGTACCGGTATTCACGCCTCCGTCATGAGAAGGGCGATTCTGCTTACCTACATCTACTAGAGATGGCTCACATTCAATTTGAGCCCCTGTGGGCAGAGGGTGGATCGCCTGCACCTTTTACTTGCTATGCCTGGACTCATGCTGTGGGACCGTACATTGCCTTTGAGGATGGCTCCTTTCCTGTGTACACGATGGTGGGAAGGGTTCATCTTCCTGATGTTAACATGAGCACAGCAGGGTCATCCTGTACAATCCAGTCAAATCCTTCCTGCTCTCACATGGGCACTAATCCACTCCGACTGCCTTCTTAGCACAAACACAACTTAGGCTCAAACCATTCCCTTCTTCTCCTGCCTCAGTGACAGACGTATTTGCAAAAACAGCACTTCTCTTTCCGTCTTGCTGTATTTATTTTCTCAAGTTTTTTTTTTGTTGCGTGACGTTTCTGGGTCACCTGTTAGCAGTTCTTTTAGGAGGAAATGACACTAGAAAAATGAAGTAATATCTTGCGTGAGTGGAAGATTATTTTCCATACATTAATGGATCATCTTTGGGACATGAATGCAAAGCATCCCAAAATTTGAAACTCTCTCCATCTGGCTAGTGTGTGTATTTTAAATTTTGTAGCAATCAGATAAAATTTCCAGGATACATTTGTCTTTGAAGGACTTCCTGAAGTGGCCAAAATGACCCAAAATTGCCACGTGGAACCAAAATGGCAGACTTCCCACATCTTTTCTGTTCTAACATTCTGAGCTTTTTTTGTGGTTCTCCTCATGCTAAATATGCCTACCAAATTCCATGTTGCCGATTGTATTCTTTCAGGGCTGAATTTTCAACAAAATTCTGGAAAGCGTCAACAGCAAATTTTGGGAGGAACAAAATGTACATTTTCACAAGGATAAGCACGCCGTAAACATTTTATGAGCTTTGAGTATAGAAAGCCCTCAAATGACTTTTATTTGGCCTTTTTTTGTGTGTGTGTTTGTGTGGATATTTTATATTGACGTTATAGAATGACTGCAACCGACTGTTTATTGCAATTTCTCCTCATGTCATGCATGACGCACAAAGAACGCTAACTGACTTCCTGGAATGATGATGTTGTCAAACTGTCGTGCCGAAACCAACTTGCGTAACAATTGCGAGAGAGAAAATGGGTCAAGTGGGAAAACAGTTGTTCTCGGGCCCGCTGGCAGCTTTTCAGACAATATGTCCGCTCAAATCTTGCTTCATCTGTCTCGTCTTCGCTTTTTCTTCCCGCTGTGTCGATGAGTTGTCAGGTGCCCGTGCTGAGAGACACATGCAAGATTTATAAAAACATATCAAACAAACGTGGCCTGGATATTACGAGCATTTTATTTCGGTTCGGAAATGCAGTTAAACAAGAATATACATGGTAGCAAGCGAGGGGAATTTGTAATTTTTCAGATCGAAGTCTGAATATTGCAAGAAAAAAAATCAGCCATTCTACAAGAATAAATCTGAGACCTTTTTTTTTTTCCTTCCGCCAACCAGCGTCGCCATGTGATCCGCCGCATGCAAATGTTCATTCCCAACGCAATCGCTCCAAACTGCACGCGAACCGTCCAAATGCGAACTCGCCCGCAGATTATAAAAGCAGAACACAAGTGGTGAGGTTATCACGCTCACACGACCAAAATAGATCGAGAACGGGTGAGGCGGCGGGCAAGAACGAACGAGGCGCGGCGGCGATGATGTGCTTCGTGCGGGGGACAACAACAAATCTGCTGACCATCACAGAAAAGGATGCAACACAGAGCGCTTTGTCCCACGGAACACAGCTGCTCCCACTTTTTCACTCGTCATTACTTAAGGATGACTCGAGGCGTAAACATCCATTTATGAATTACAGGTTAATTGTTGTATGTTCAATTACTTAATAAGCAGGGGAAAGTAGGGAAGGAATGATATCCGAGCGTCATGACAGGATAATTATCACGATATTGTGGGGTCGGCAATATAAAATAAAAACTGAAATGTGGAAAAAAAAAAAACCCTCATACTCTGTGTGTGTGTGTGTGTGTGTGTGTGTGTGTGTGTGTGTGTGTGTGTGTGTGTGTGTGTGTGTGTGTGTGTGTGTTACATTCCTCTATGTCTGCCGATTAGCATGTCATAAACATACAGGGAGGTGGCCAAAACATGCCTAATTCAAACTAAACTGCACTAATAAACTAACCACCGGAGGGTGCTAGAACTGCACTAATGCAAAAGAATCTGGCCTTTTTTTAACAGATGTGCTGCCAAAAATATGGTGATATGACGGCGACAATATCGTGGCAATTTTAGTCTCGCGATATTTGCATTGTCGTTACATCCCAAGGGCAAAGTGAACATCGCCTTCGCAAAAAAAGCTTAGAGGTGTCACAACTGCTGGTGGCAAAACCCAGCTTTTGTTGAAGTGAAGCTCCTCAACACACTTCGACATTGTTCCCTCGGCACCAAGGATATTATTGTGAATAAAAAAACGAATGAAATAACAACAGGTAAAATTGGGGAAAAATATGAAAATGTTACAATGTTGTTGTTCAATGAAAAAGTGTTTCCAAGCAAAAACGATGACTGAAACTATATTTACAAAACTGGTTAAGACTAATGCTCTCTCTCTCTCTCTCTCTCTCTCTCTCTCTCTCTCTCTCTCTCTCTCTCTCTCTCTCTCTTCTCATTTGTTCAAGAGTCGTTTAGTAATACAATATGGATGCTGTGCTTTTTCTTAGGTGGTTAGCTGGCGCCTTGTTTTCCACCTGTAATGACTCCATCCATCACCCATCTGCCTTTCAATGAAGTCCCCCCCCCCCGCCCCCAGGGCTTTATTACCTCAACAATGTAGCCCAATATGCAGTTTGAAGTCTTTGTCCCGTCCCCTTCATTCTTTTCCACCAGACACATTTGCATGCTAAGTAGCTTCCTGAAGCAAACAGTTTGCTTTGAACTCTTGAGCCCCATTCATTGTTAATGGTCTACCGTGTGTTAGTTATCCAATATTATTTCTTGGAGGGAAGCGTGCACGTGGTCGATTTCGTACTCTTTGACAAGAAGGCAAAATGCAGTAAATGCAACTGAACGATGCTTTTTAAATTTTTTTTTTTTTTTTTTTTTTTTGGGGATACAACAGCAGAGGTCCCTCACATCCAATTGAAGACAAACGCTTCGCTAATTTCATATGATGACTTGTTTTGGTATAGTGGATGTACAATAAAAGAAAACAAAGTCCATCCAAAAGCCACAGGTTGCTCGTGCATTAGCCGTAGTCCATCAGTTGCAAAGGGCCTACAGGCCAACAATGCGCAACGCTGGCGAAAGTGCTCCCGACGGGAGCGAGCTGCCCGGCCCGTACCGCCGTGTGACCCTTTGCTGCTATCACATCACATCTTGGCTCTTTGTCTCTGCTGTATTAGAGGATTATGCTGACCTCTGCCCTTGCCCCTGGTCAAAGTGGAGCCGGGCGCACCATAAGCCTCTGTTTTGCTGATGCCAGGCCGCGGTGTTTTGGCCGTGCTTTTGGCTGCCTGTCAGCGTCACCTCGATGCTGGTCTCACGTAAGACGGAGATTGCTTCTAGCGGCCATGAAATCCGACTTGATTATATTTGTGCGGTGGGCACGCAGCTTTTGGTCGACTGCCATCTTCTCCTGTGCCCTTGTAATGCTGACGGCATCGTATAATAAGGATGTGTTAACCAATAATTGGATTGTCAAGAATCCAGTCAGTTGTGTGGAATTGGTTGTTGATGAATCCCGTTTTGCAAGCTAATGAGACCAAAGGGGGTGCACTGCTGTTTATTCACTCTTAACTTGTTCTCCACATATGCATAATTTGCTCTTTGAGAATTCACCTATTCACAAATTTTTCTTTTCTGAACTATTCTCGGTTATTTACTGAAAAATTATGTTTTTGTGCTCAGGCCATAGTCCTGTCTAATATAACAGTATTGCTTTGGCGCCATCTTGGGAGATCTTGGTGCCAAGGAATTATGATGAAACAAATTGCCTCTCTTTGTGTAGTTCTTTGCTGCCATCTTGTGGCAATTATATCCGTACAAGAAAAAGTAATCAATTCAGCATCGTACAACCTGTCTAAATTGACTGATCCTTAATTTTCTCTTTATTTCATAAAGATCTTGTCGCAGTATTTTCATGACCGGCACAAATTTGGCGTGTTAAAGCAGGTGTTGGTAATTTCACAGATGTATGCAAGCCGTCAAAAAACAAAACAAACAAAAAAAGGGGCAGTTTGCGCCGTAGTGGGCATTAACACAGCCAACCCCATTCGCCTCCAATCCCAGAAGGATGCTCAGTTATAACTGTACACTGCACATTATTTTAATTGGATTGTTTGTATTTATGACCTGATTACCAATCAATTGCAGGGCACGTACAGACAAACACCATTTACACTCATATTCACACCTACAGATAATTTCGAATTTTGAAACGACCATGTATGGTTTTAAAACATGGGAGGAAGCTAAAGTCCATGTTTTGAACCCTGAACTTCAGAACGTTGAAGCAGACATGCAAACCGCTCATTCGCTGTTCTGCCCGATAAATGAACCCTCATGAAAAAAACAAAAAGAAAGGTATTTCTGCCTCTTTTGCTGCCCCACCCCCTTCCGAGCTCCATTTTCAACCCCATTTGAAAATCTTTGTTTTCACGGGCACTTTTGCAACGTAAGCCTTTCTCCACAAATGAGTGCATCCCAGTTTCCAAAGTGAAAGCTCCCTAATGGACACCTTCTTCATAACGAAGCTCGCCCCGACCGAGACCACTGATCCAAAACCCTTTGTTAGGATGCGCTCCCTCTGTTATTAGAACCCATGAAATTGTGAGCTAAACAAATTCCACACGCCGCTAATGAGTTTCGACGTCTTTCCTTGATGTCCTCGGGGAGGGATGACCCCGCAGCTCGCGAGGCTTTCCGGCAAAGCCGTTCTTGCAAATTTGGTGAAAAACCTCTCAGGAAGAGAAGCTTACTCTCACTCTCAATTATCGCCCACCCATGAGCTCTGCTCTCACCTGACTACATCTTTGTGACATATATACATCTTCATTTTGCTTCTTCCTTTTACATATTTACATGACAATGAAAGGATAAACATGTAACAGAGTTGGCAGCACGTCTGCCAATAATCCTCGCATCACCTTGCATGCAACCTTTCGTTGACCTGTAAATCCTCCAAAACGGTGCCATCACTTTATTCTCACTGTAGCATTTTCTGGAGGATCACAAAAAAAAAAAAAAACACTCCTCTCGAGCCCGCTACATTTTTTTTTTTTACATTTCCGTTATGAAAACACTAAATCGATCCTAGTTCTCGTGAAAATTGATGGAAACTTTTGATGGAAAATTTTAACCTCTTTGTTTTTCAAGACTTAGAAACACTTGTCATGTAACCAGGAAAACAAGCCTCGTCAGCCAAGAGAAAATGAAAGGCTCAATTTACTTTGGGGTTTAATTCTTCGCAACGTGCCCCTCCCATACAATCACAAAGAGCCTCTGCTCATTTCCCATTCCACTCAGAAACAATCGGGAATATCTGCCTTCAATTCCCCCACCGTTCCCGCTTTGTTTTTGTTTTCCGACTTTCTCTATGTCACTTGTTCCGTCTCATTAAGTCATCAGCCAGTGATGAACGTGAAGGCAAACAGAGCGAGCGAGCGAGCGCGCGGGAGAGTTTTGCTAAATTAAGAATAAAAGACAGCCGAAGAGATTCAGGGTGCGTTTGCGATGAGCGCTCTCCTCTGGCATATGCTAGTGGCTAATTTTAGCCTTGCGGGGCAGCGCGCTGTATGTCCCAGCGGAGGAGTTGAACCATGGAGGGATCTGAGCAACAGCCCAGCCCTCCTGTTCTCCCCCCTCCTTATGTCTGTGTGTGTGTACGTGGTCGCTGTCCTTTTGTTGCAGAAAGGTCACGGGACAGTCACAATGGACTGCAGTGGAGAGGATGACCATTCAAAGAGATTTTAAACCACCTGCGTCTGTCGCATTTTTAATGCGGAAGTCCGTGTTGGGCTGTGATTGGACTGTTGGACGTGTCGGTTACGAGCAGCAACGCTTATTGATTATTCACTGACGAAGTGTAGACGGTATGTTCAACTTAAGGTCTGAATTTCCCCAAAGCTCGAGATTTGTAGCCTTCCACGACAGCGAAAAAGCGAAGACAAAGGGAAGATGCGAAGAAAGACGGGAAGCCATGCTAATATCTCCGCTATCAAAATGCATTCATAAAAGATCGAAACAAGTGCTTGAGCGATGGAGTGCTAATGTCACATCAGTCTGGTGTTACAGCGGAGAGTAGCTAACTTTGAATAGCAAAATGTCAAGCAACTTAATAAGTAACTTGGAGAAAACAATACAGAGTCAAACTATTTCATCTCAGCAAAATCCAGGTGTCTGTCAAAAACCGACTAAGACTCTTAAGACATTGGGCAAAATGTTTTATGAGTGGTCTTTCTTTCACAGCCTGATAAACATTATTAGTGCTCAGGATTGATTGCGGCTGGGCCTGTAATTTCTTTTTGCCAGCATTAAGGTTCAATATATTCCAAAACCAGTCACACAGCATTCAGTGTTTTTTGGTCTTATGATGTCATTATTCGGTAAATGAAACATCACAAACATACTGAAGGGAATGTGCCAACTGAACAAATGAGTGGAAGAGCCCACTATAGCTTTTCTAATTCCACATCTGTCAAGTCTTAATATATCACTCGATGCGAATTAATGTTTTCACACCGTTTGGGAGGTGAACGTGAAATCCGCCACTTAACGGACGAACTAGGCCCAATTAGGCGTCATTTCAGCTGTGATTAATTAAAACGGGCGCTTTGAGGGGAAATGTGTAAAAGCATCGAGTTTAAAAATAGATCGCAATTAGACGAAATATTTCACTCGGCAGATCCCGGACTGCGACGGGCTTATTACCCAAGTGCACCAATCGGCTATCATCGCGTCCGCATTTCACGATTACAGTTTTATTATTAGAATTATGGAAGAACTAACCTAGAATTTAAAAAAAATAGCTCTCAATTATGAGATCATTAGGAGATAGCGGGTTGTGGTGCCAGAGTTTGATTTGGTTCTTGAGGATATCGGATGTACAGTACCATAGGATATGGCAGCGTTTGGCACTAATGCGAGCTGGACAAATTTTCAAGTCGCGACGAAAATGGACCAAACAGCTTTTCATCGCAGAAACAACCTGACAGAAACAGAATAACGCAAGGAGAAAAAACATGCAACGCACATGCGACTGGATAAAGCACATCGATGAGATATAAGGGCCTGGGTTAGCCTTGTGTCGCTAGCTTTGACTAGCCCGATCGCCACTAGCTAGCGAACAGATTCCTACCATTGGCAATGCAACCACGGAATGGAGCAACAATGGGGCCATTGTTGGCCAAATCATAATCCTAAAAATATCTTAGCACGCATCCATGGACATCGATCATCGATATTTCCAGGGGTGAGCGCGTCAGTAAAATTTACGCTTCGTCACCACTATTTTAAGAGCGCCAGTAACAAACTGTCATTCTGTTGCGAAGAAGCCTAACCGACGTTTCTGTTTTTTTTTTTTTTCTCCGTCTCTCTGTGCTGCAGATCTTCCATATGACCTATGACCTGGCGAGCGCCGTGGTAAGAATATTTAACTTGATAGGCATGATGCTGCTGCTGTGCCACTGGGACGGCTGCCTCCAGTACCTGGTGCCTCTGCTCCAAGACTTTCCCCCTGACTGCTGGGTGTCACTAAACGGTATGGTTGTAAGTATCACGCTTTTACTCTTTTCTGTCGCGTTGTGGCCGCCGTGGGTGTGTTTTGCGTGTGATTGATGCAAGACTTAAGTGATCGATATTTTCATCTTGGTTTGGGTGTCGGCGTTAACCAAGAAAGTAAACAAAGGAAAGGACATTTTTTGTGGATGAATTTGCCGTAATGGTTGTTACTTGAGCAAGATTTAATGATCGTTTTACTTAAAGTGACATGGTCCATTGGGGATGTTAGTTTATTGTTTTCCCCTTCCGCTTTCCGCCTCCTCAGCAGGGCCGGAACGAGTGCCGCGCTCACACGGAGCGCCTCGTAGGCGATGCAGATCGTAAACGCTCGCCTCGGGCCATCCCCTGCCTCCTCGTCTAGCGTCTTCCTCCGACAAATGCCCCACATGCAAAGCGACTGTCGCGAGGCATCCGGGCTTGAGGTGCAAACGTCAACTTCCCTCAGTGTCGCGTCTCTTTACTTTTCGCGTCAACCCGAGCTTGCTGTGCGTGAGTCACTCAAAGGCCAAACGCGAGAATGGTTTTCTCCAACGGCTGCCGCCGTTCATCCCGATTACAGGCTACTGTAAAGTATGCAAACGGCATCGTTCCACTCGGCGCACATTATTAAACGACGGCAAAGTCATCCGAAAAGCCTCACGGACCGCCGAAATTTGCACTGCACGCTCTCGCTCTGCATAAATCTCACTTATTACCCTGCTGCAGATCGATATGGAGTCATGTAAAAGACTTAATTAGCTGCACCCCCCGCGAGGCTTCATTTGCATCGAGCACTTTTGCCACGATGGGAGGTTTCCCCAACAAGAGCTAATGTCGCAAGTTAAAACAGCTTTTGGTCCCCTTTCAGGCAGGGGAGTGAGCACGAGAGCATTTCAACTAGTAAACCCCCCCCCACCCCCGCCCCCCCCC
>NW_017805705.1:409693-451707 GCF_001891065.2 Hippocampus comes | reverse complement strand
CCCCCCACCCCCACCTCCCTCGCATGCAAATTTAAAAAGCATTCAAAATCTGCGGGAAAACATTGAACCGGCAAATGCTCCTAACATAGAATATGTGTTTGTCATGTTCATCATAGTTTGTTTTCGGGCTAGTAACTGAAATGGCCATGATAGGAAAAAGGTTCCCCACCCTTGGCCCTGGCGCCGAATGAGCAAAAGTGTTTTTCCTTTTTTTTTTTTAGAAAAGGGGTTGAAGGCGGTCGCACCGGTGTTAGCAGTGCAAAAGTTTGTGTAGAGCCAACGGAAGTGTCCAACTCCTCTGGACACTGGCAGGATAGAAACAGGGTTTCGGAATCTATATAAATTGCGTCATTGGTTATGTCGCCCGGATGTATGGTGTCGAGCACGAAGGAGAATTCGGGCCAGCAAGGACTGGCGATAGTGGCGAGTGGGCCTGTAGCCGCGTTATCAGCTTGACTAATGGCCCCAGAGTAGCTTCTTAGTCCCAAGCGCCCGCATTGACCTAATCAGGAGATAAGATAATGCTGCCGTCAGGTGAGAGTGTGATTGGGCCTGTTGCCCCGACTGTGTGCAGTTCAGGGCGCTTGTCTCCTCCTTGTTCAAAACTTCAAAGGCATTATGGTTGTATATTCAAAGCACAGGGGTGTCATTGTTCTTTTTTGTTTTTTTTTGTTTGTTTGGGTTTTTTTTTTTTTTAAACAAAAGCGTTGCTGCAGAATGAATATTCAACCGCGTTGCTTATTTGCCAGCATGCATGCGAGGTTTAATTAGAACAAGCCGCTTGAATACATTTGCTGCGTTCACCTCATTTGTTAGGAGCCCCACTTCGAGCGGAAGCTGTGTTTTGGAGAAGTGTGAATACACCGATGAGTCACAACCCACCCCCTTCTACACGCACGCACGCACACACATGCACACACACAAGGATGACCGAGCATTATGTGATGAGAGATTCTTTCAATCTCTGCAATTCTTCCCGATGATTCACAGATGGAAAATATCATGCCGTTTGACTGGTGAAACAAAATCAATATGTACAAAGTGTATGATTGGCCTCATCATGAAGCAGGGCTCGCCGTGAGTCGCGGAAGGGGATGCGCGCGCGCGTGTGTGTGTGTGTGTGTGTGTGTGTGTGTGTGTGTTGGGGGGGGGGGGATACAAATCAGGTTAGTTCAGAGCAGGGGTGTGAAAAGTAAAAAAAACTATTCAACATTCATTTTACAGGCTGACTAAAATTGCACAGCTAAGCTAATGTAGCAGTCCGTAACCTCAAGTAAGCGTCAGATCTTCGTGTTGATGTGGAGATTCGACAGAAATTGCATTCTCTAGTTCCCATCTCTTCTCTGAGTCTTATAGAAAAACATAGGCCAAAATAGTAACAATCTCTATATGAACAATAAAACAGATGGCAACAATTCTACGCAATATCAATTCCCAGGAGCCCTTTTGCGACCCGCAGTGCAAACACATATGTATGACCAAGCGATGACAATGCGCGACATGGTGCCAGGTCAGCCCTTCTCCGTCCGCAGAACCATGAGGCAAAAAGGTGCGATGAGTCAGCTCAGAGTGGCATTGCACAACTACGACAACAACAAGTATTTTATCCTTCCCTGCTTCTCCAACCATGCAAATTTTGCCAACACAAACATTCAGCGAACGCGTGCGAAGGCAACCTCACGGCCTCGCAAATGCCATTTGTTCCGGCGTCATGATCAGCTGCCTTTTGTGTTCCAGCCTTTTGTGCAGAACGGAATATTCAGTGTTTATGCTTCATGACATCGAAGGAGAGAGAGGAAAAAAAACGATAGTTAGCACGTCTTAGCCAAAGAATGGCAAATGAAATGAGAAACTAATCTGTCTCCGTTAGAAGCAACTAATGAGCAGATGAAAAGTGATGAGTCATGATGATTAGCTGTTGAATTTTGTCACTTGCAAAATTCCCATTTGGACTGAACAGCGTCCAACACAACAATGACATGAATATGAATAATGGCGGTCGGGACAGAGTAGCGAGGGGTGGGAATCGCGGTGTCATTTATAATACAATATTGTTGTGACATTGTCCAACAATATTGACAAAGCCATCATACGAATCATGGACAGTATGTTTTCTTCTGCATGTATTGTTCCAACAATACACATATCACAACAGTGATGATGCAAAAACTGATTTATTAGAGGGAAACACGATAACAATACCACTTTATATGTAACTGGGTGATCGAGAAAAAGTTACAGTATTTTAAAACTAAAAGGAAGGCGCCTTTTTGAGAGATGTTTATTTTGGAAGTTGATAATTGGGGTTTGGTCTTAATCCGAGGAAATACAGTATGTCAAAGCTCCCCACAAACAACTGTTTCCTGTAGCTAAACGATGATTTTACGTGCATTCTTTGCATCGCTGCTCTCCCCCCCCCCCCCTCCCCACCCATTATTTGGTCTCTTATCGCTCCATGTGGGCTCACGGTGTTTGCTCAGCTTTAGTCTGATTGATAGCGAGTCAACAAGGCTGTGAAAAATGAGATGCACAGCTGGACACATCGCCGCGAAAAAGCACACAGGACGGGTGACTATTACGCTGTTTGTAGCACCAGAGACAAATGACGACCATCTTGTTAAAAAAACAATTAACAGCCACGCAATATCGTCGGCCATTACATCATTGCTGAACTTGGATCTCAAATCACAATCCTGGAAAATTTACAGTTGAGCCATTAAATATTCAAGTCTAACACAAGTGCTAACTTTTAAAAATGATTAGCTACAGTCAATGTATTATCAGTTGTCATACAAGTGTAAAAAGAAGTCAATGTTACAAAAAAAAAAAAAGGCCAAAGACACAGTTATTGAGATCTCGAGGAAGTCCTTTGTGCATCTTTTGGAATTAGCTGTCACAGAAAATCCAAATAAAGTCACAAACTTAAGTGAACTCTCTTAAGGTAATGTAGAAATCCGGCATGAGTTTTTCGCCCGCTGAGCTGAGCTCTCACAAACATGCTTTGAATCCAACGGCCATTTTTTTTTTTTTTTTGAACAAGAGTGCAAAAAAAAAAAAAGACAAAGTAAAGGCTCTCTCCTGCTTCTCTAAAGAAAACAGACGCCTCAGATGTGTAAATAATGCAAGTTGTTCTTTTTTAGCACTGCCGACGCGAACTGCTTTTCACCCCTCGGCAAATGGGGAAAGAATGAAAGCAGGTAGAAAGAAGCGGGAGAAGTTGTACCAAAGGGCACGGCGAGGCGTTTGGGGTGGATGTTTTATGCGTGGAAGTGTAGTCGCCCATCGACGAGGAGCCCGGCCTCGCACTAACTTTACCTGCGCCTGGTCTTTCTCTCTTTCTCTCTCTCGCTCTCTCTCTCACGGTCCTGGCAGAACGTGTCCTGGGGCAAGCAGTACTCGTACGCCCTCTTCAAAGCCATGAGCCACATGCTGTGCATTGGCTACGGCGCCCGGGCGCCGGTGAGCATGTCGGACCTGTGGATCACCATGCTGAGCATGATCGTGGGCGCCACGTGTTACGCCATGTTCGTGGGCCACGCCACCGCGCTCATCCAGTCGCTGGACTCCTCGCGGCGGCAGTACCAAGAGAAGGTAAGCGCCAAATGATCACGTTTTGATGCTCGGTGATGACAAGCATATCGTCACGTGAAGATTTGCCGAGAATTCCCGTGACTCCAATCAAGGACATTAGCATATTTTTCAGACAACTTTCCGGAATTTTTACGATTTGATGAGCGCTTTCACTCATATCCTGTTTATTGACTTAACGTAACTATGCACTAATCCCTCATGGCCCCCTTTGATGCACATAATCACATTAGCGCCATAAAGCTAATGCTAATTAGAGCTGAGATGGTCTTAAAGTATTATTCGTTTCGCACCCCATCAAAACTCAGCTCATTCCAGAATGTCATAAACGAGATCTATATGAATGGTGCTTGGAGGGATGGACGGACGGACGGATGGCTGGCTGGCCGGCCGCTCCACAAATGTGATTCTTCTCTTCCATTTCACTCATGATGACTTAATGTATGTATTTATCTCATTTTAATGTACCTCCATGGTGATTATCTCGCATCCCAGCCAAGCTACCATCTGGAAATTCCCAGAACACGTGGATGTTCCGGATGTGCTTTGTGCATGCACGCAACAATCAAATAACCCCGGCGAACCCTTAGAACATAACCCCCCTTCAAAGTACATACGTAGCTCTGTCGTGCAGGGATTATCGGCATATGTGGATTTAAGATTATGATTGACGAGCAATTGAAAAAAAAAAAAAACACACTAGTTGACCTGTGCACAGATCATACATACAGCACAATACATTCATGTAAGATGTCCTGCTAATCACTGAACAGCAATAATAATAACAATCACAGTAAAAGTAATAATAAGAATAATGCAAAGTTAAAGAAACACTAAAAATATAGAAGTGAAGTCTCTCTCTCTCTCTCTCTCTCTCTCTCTCTCTCTCTCTCTCTCTCGCCCAAATTGGCAATTCTCTCTTAGGGAATCGTAAAATTCAACCCTTCCCTTTGGTCAGCTTGGGCAATATTTCTGTAATGTGCTGTTGCAAAATTTACAAATATGACCATAATCTCCTCGTCAGTATGGAAAAGGGAAAAATGCTGCCTTTTTTTTTTCCTCCATAGAGTCACTGTACTTCCATAATTTGCTCATTGCTTCACACATCAGTGGCACAGTGCATTCTAGTGAATATTAATGACAGCAGGTCGCCCACAGCAAACATTGAAAGTCATTGAATTAGTGACATGCCTTTTACTCAGCGTGGATGGACGGTGCATCTGTTCTACAGCAAATCTGCTTCATCCCGTTTCGACTTCATCCTCCTGGCATCTGTTTCTGGGCTTGGACAATTTTAGAGGGGCCGTGAAGGCTTCGTTTTACATTGTTAACGTGGGAGTGTGTTTCACCGCATTGGGCGTTTGTCATTGTGTTCATCAGCACAATTGTGTGAACGAAGATGGTCGCTATTAACGTAGCTGTATTGTTCAAAGCTATTTCCCAAAGTGTAACTGTCGGTGACGAACATGAGGTATCGATTCAGGCAATTGTTAGCTCGAGCTAAATAATAGTCATCATGTGCATACCCATTGTTTTTTTGTTGTTGGGTTTTTTTTTGTGTCAGGCATCTATTTGGACACCTATTAGCAAAGAACAGATCACCATCCTTCACTCTATAGCCCAGATTTTGTAGATTTACTTCCAAATATGCAGTTAAAAGATGAAAAGTTGAAAATATTTTTGTCGCCAGCCACTTTTCCTAAATTCAACTTCCACATACAGTACGTAAAGAGGAATTCAACCCTAAACTATTCTTTACAATAAAGTGTTCTATGCAGCCCCCAAGTCTAAACACTGTATTCTGATTGCGTTTGCGTTTGTGGACTTTGAATTAAGCAGCAAAATCCACCCATTTTAATCCCCCTCAGGGGGCGGCCATGCTGCCGACTGAAAATGACACCTTAGTGATTCTGTGCACGGCACTTCTCCTAGCACGACTTCTGTCCCACCTTGGCCATTCCAGTCCCGCTGAACAGCCTGAGCTACATTCCAACTTCTCCCACAAGCGCCAAATAAATTCACCCTCTCCCTCCCGATAAACAATGACCCAAGCTCTTATCAAATGTCTGCAGCCGGGAGAAAGGAATCAATGAGGGACGCCTTGTGAGTCTTTCTGCATCCTGTGCCAGTTTCATGTCGCGGGCGAGGCTTGTGTCACGCTTGCTAATAATACCCATTACCTGTGTTTCACCACCTATGTGAACAACTCCACTGCCAATGGCCTTAGAAGGGAGTTGAAAGCCGCTTTTGGGACCCACAGCACAACCACAACTAAGACAATTATGTGAACAGCTAGGATACCAATTCCCTGAACTGAAACTCAGTAATGTGAACTATGACACTACCAAAGGCCTTTGGTGCACATAAACAGTCAATGATGTGAACTGCGATGCTAGCAGTGGCTGATAGCGGGAACTGAAAGCCAGTTCCGTAAACCACTACTAATGGCCTTTGGCAGGAATAGAAAAATCAGGATTCAAAAACAAGCAATGACTGTCTTAACAATGGCCTGAAATGGAAGATGGCTTTTGATGTGAATTGAAACCCGGTTTGGAGTCTGTGGTGTGAACCGTTAGACACCCACTGGCCTTTATAAAGGCAGTTATGCCACAAAGTGCTCTCCCAATGAAATTGGTTTTGTGAACCCCTTGCCCCTGCCTGTCACCACGGCATTTCCAATGGCCTAAATCGAAAGTTAGTTATGTGAACCACTTCATGACCAACACTGGGCTTTGGCATGACCTGAAATTTGATTTTGTGGACCCCTCCAAGGTAGTTGTTTGACCAATAAATAGCTTTTGGTGTGAATTGAAAGTACTCTGTGTGACCCACTACACTGCCGGAAGTCTGTTATGTGTCCTACAACACTACCAATGGACTCGAAGTTAATTAGTTGAACCTCTATCCTAGCAATGAACTAAAGGAAAAGTCAATCAATGTTAACTACCAGTGGCCAGAATTTAAAGTCAGTTATGTCAACTATGCAACAAATAGACTTGACTTGCCACACAACACAAATGGCCTTTGACCTCACTTCTTGAATGGATGAGTGAAAACGAATGAATGAAATTCACATTTTTCTATTGTTGTTGGGGGGGTGGGGGGGGGGGGTTGCCATAGCTGAGAACAGTAAGCACTGTAACCTGAATATGTCAGCAGGATGTTGCATGTCGCTGGCTACTTCGCATTAAGATCATGGCTTTGCTGGCCATCAGCATTGAGCGACATGCTTGCTTGAAATAATGGCAAATGCAACCTTGGATTGACGTAGCCTCGGGGAGCAATTTGTTTCTACTCCCCCCTCCCCACCCTCCCACCCTCCACCACCAGACTTCACCTCTCATTCCCCCTCCCTCCCACGCCTATTGAACTAAGCAGTCAAAACGCTCAGAGATTGCAACTTGTGTTTTGTGAATAGATCAATGCCAAACTTTTCATTCAGTCATTAGTTCTCTTATTGGGATATTTGTCCATGGAACGCATTACCTGAAACTCATTTGCGTCTTTCTGCCTTTGCTTCCCGCAGTACAAACAAGTGGAGCAATATATGTCCTTCCACAAGCTTCCGGCGGATATGCGGCAAAAGATACATGACTATTATGAACACCGCTACCAGGGCAAGATCTTCGATGAGGACAACATCCTTAGCGAACTCAATGACCCGCTCAAAGAGGTGAGATCGTTACTTTGTACTTTAAATTCGGGTTGGAAGACATGCTTGTCATAAATTACACAAGAATCCATGTCCAAAAAGACACAGCAAGTCTGCAAGACACTTTAATACCATTTGAAATCAACAGTGGATCTGTCCCTGAGGTTGTCCGATTCCTACCAAATCAGAGCCGCGAACACCTGACAGGTAGTCGACGGAAAATTATGAACCATTTGAGTTTTGTCATTACTCATGGGCGCGAAATTTGCAAGCAGTTTTGTGGCGGAAAATTGTTTTTTTTTTTGTTTTTTGGGGTGTGTGTGATTTATTTCACACCAAATCTTTCCCCTAAAAGCATTGCGGAATTGCACAGGAACCAAAAATGTCTGTTCGATATCTACAAGTTTGACGTCAACAACAACGCACTCGTCTCAGTTTAATACTGGCAAAGATCGATAATCATCAGATAAGTGTATGCACGGGCCGCATTGAAATTGATGGTGAGCAATTGATCAGTTTCCTTCTTTGCGACTCCTCACATCCAAAGGATTACATGAGTAATTACACTCGGCAGATATGGGCGAGGAGCGCTGTAAAAAGCCATGCAAGCGTGGCATTCGTGACTGTCTCCCATGCAGACCCATTAAGCGCACTCCCTCGTAGGGTCGAATGCTGCAGACACTCGCGGCAGAGGAAGGACGCGCAGGGGATTTATGATTATTACTTACAATGCGGAAAATCCTTACAGGCTTTTTGTCCACTATGCAGAGTCCACAAAATCTGCCTGGCGACAGCGTCACACAATATAAATGTCCCTCGCGGGACTGGCGAGTAAAGACACAGTGAGTCACACCAAGCGGTTACATCATCATTTCACTGCGAAACACTTGATTTTATGGACGTGCCCAGTTTGAACATCCCTGGCAGGACATTTTAGCGGTGAGGATTCTCTTGCCCCAGTGAAGTACATCTAATCCAGACTTCCCACAGTAACATCCAAGAGCTGAGTCGAGATCGTTGGCTGACGGCCACTTGTCTGTTGTTGGCGCCTCGCCTTCCCAGCCAAATTTGGAAGGAAGTGCGGGGAGAATGGGGGAGTGAGGGTGTGGGGGTCATAGTGGGAGTGAGGATCCTCTCCACTCAGCAGACTATGCGGAGAATCTGGCATGTCGCTTTATCGCGAGATTAAAGTCATTGCCTACACTCCTGGCTCCAGCAAGTATGACCACCTGGGAAGCATCAAAACCGCTAAGACTTTGAATAGGCGTCAGAAAATGCAGTGTCAATATAATGATATTTTGATTTGTCTTATTTGTATTTCGTATTTCTGCTTGCCCAGAAGCACTACTCTGTTTTGAAGCCGGTAAATTCAATTGTTTACTGCCAGTACTCAAATCTAACAGCCGATAAGGAGAGTAAAATGAATGAGGTAAATTACGGGAAGTACTGTGCAAAATTATTGCCTAAAAAAAATAAAAGCACATTGTTTTTTTAACTCGTGAGATCAGTGCTGGCAAAATGCATTGATAAGTAAAAAGAACTGCAAGATCTCCACTTGCGGATGTAAAGTCAGCCGTTGTGGATGGGCACTTGGACAGAGTCAGCCACCCCCGATCGGGCACCCAGAGTTGTGCCACACCGTCAGGGGCTGCTATGAAAATTTGTTTATGATGAGAATGACTATAATTTGTTCAATAAATTGATTTCTGCAGTGATTCACATGCATCACACTCACCCACGGAGCTCAGAATATGTCTGCCTGTGCCTCGGTCACACCCACCAAAATCACATTGCGCCATCACATTGTATCACCTATTGTAACTTTTTAAATAGAAAAATTAATTCTTGTATCTTAATTGTGTTTATTGAAATGTTTGAAAACACTGTAAAAACACAGGCTCAGTAGGCTTCACCAAGACATATCTCCAGCCGAGTGGCGTGCTAATCTTTCAATATGTTTAGCTCATTATGTAACATAATATCGTGACTGTTCAATTCCCTTGGCACGTGACACATCTTGAAATAGGTATTGTGTACGCAAAGATTGTTCACCGCCGAGAGGCCTCCTTGAAGCATGAAAACTGCTCACGATCTGATTCGTTAGTTCTGCTCCGTGATTGAGGTCATCGCCCCCCGGCTCGCGGCTAACCGTCACGTCGTTAGCCCCAGAGGTTGCGCGGCTCTCTGTTAATGTCTCATTATGCCGCAAGTGTGGCAAAAGGGAGGTGAGGGAGTCAAGCGCACGACACGTGCTGAGCAGCTTTCAATCTGTGCCCCGTTGGGGGTAAACGGAAAACAAACACCTAATCTCTAGCTGGGCCGGGGGGGCATCCGGGATGGAGCAGAACTCATCAAGAGCTGACAGCAGTGCCAAAATGTTTTCCTCAGCAGTGCTTTAGAGGTTTTAGGGATAAAGCGGCAATACGCGTCCACTTCATTTTGTGCCGCCCTGATAATAGCAGCTGGAGCGCCAAGCGCTTTTCCAAGTTCGCAATCTCTCCCGGGATCTCATTTGTCGCATGTCCCTGTTTTTTTTTCCCTTTCCCGCCAGGAAATTGTCAACTTTAACTGCCGTAAGCTGGTCGCCACCATGCCGCTGTTTGCAAACGCCGACCCCAACTTTGTGACAGGGATGCTAAGCAAGCTGAAATTCGAGGTCTTCCAGCCCAACGACTACATCATCCGCGAGGGCACTGTCGGCAAGAAGATGTACTTCATCCAACACGGCGTCGCCAGTGTCATCACCAAGTTCAACAAGGAGATGAAGCTAACCGACGGGTCCTACTTTGGAGGTGAGATGTTTCGCTCACGCTGGTCTTCATTAGAGCTCGTGCGCAACTTCCAGTCACTTGTGGGTTAATTTTTGATTGTCCAATCATATTTCAGTATGTGTATGTGTTGCCTTATCAATGTAAACATACCGGGGCCTTCAGACTCAGGTTTGCTGGCCTACCTCTGAATGGTTCATAGCTTCTTGTACTTGAGTGGGATTCCTGTCCATTACATGAAACCATTGAGCAAAGAGAGATTTTGCTACTGAAAGTAACTACTTGAAGTGGTACATCATCTCTACATTAACTCACTGCACTGCCTCGCTCACCAAACTAGTGCTCAAACATTATAGAGTTAGTGTACATACTGACGCACGCCGAGTTGCGCCCGAGGCCGTTGCGTTGGATGCCTCTTGAAGTCAAATTAATGCAGATTCTCATTAGGCAGCGTTGGCCGCTCGTCAGCCCCTCTGCCGTTATGTAAGCGTTCATCTGCTCGCTGGAGGGGGCCGAGGCGTGGATCAGGCATCCCCGAGGACACAGAGGTTGCCCCCGCCGCCGCCCACCCATACCATCACCACCACATTCACACACAGATACACACTGCGTGACCCCCCCACCTCCACCCGCACCCCCCTCTATACGTCCCTGCCGCACTCTTGGCACTGACAAAAAGCGAATTGGACTTTCATTCTGCGGATAACGAGAAGCCTCCTCTCTGCTGTTCTTTTCCTTCTCTCCACATCTCAGTATGAATGCCATCAATGTTTTAAATGTCAGCTGCAGCCCCGCCGCCTCTTGTTTACTCCGACAAAATCCGTGTCGTCTCAGCGTGACGGCAAAGTTTCCTATTTTAAGACGTGCCTGCATATTTTATGCTGAGTTCGAGAGGCGCGATAGAGGCGGGGATTCTAAGAATACTTGCGCTTTGGTGCGGCTCGTGTCTCGCAGGCGAGAATCAAAGGGTGAAATTTGGTTGTCTTTTTCGGTTTGCTACCGCGCGTTCAAAAACTAAGGGGGGGATGCTGTCAGAAAGTGTCTGCTCATGTGCCAGTGTGCCAGGCTGCGGGGCTTTTCGTTGAGCTTCTGCATGGAGCGGACACGTAGAGCAGAACGGCTCATTCAGACGAATCATCCTCTGGATATGACGTCGCAGATCAGACTCCGGATATGCAGCCCGGGTGAAGTGAAGCGTTGAAATAGGTGTGTGCAGCGTGGAGATCGAAGGTAGCCTGAAATGAACGTACGAAGTGAGCCATCGTGGCAGTGGAAATTCGACTCGACACAGATCTAAACATATAACTGCTAGCTTAGTGCTAACGCATCATGCGCAAATGTCAATGACTGACCAATGAAACGTGCGCTACTATGGCGGCATAGCAACATCTCCGACTATTACTGCAGAGAAGTTGTGACGGTCCTCTTGATGTTTCATCATTATATAGACGTGTATGATATTTAAAGGTATTTGTATTTGTTTCAATCCACGCGAAAGTGGAGTTGAGTTTGGATGGCATCAATTCCTTGTGGGTTTCTGGTATCCGACGAGGGTTATGCTGTATTTGCTTGAAAGTGTCAGATCTTCGCGTAGCTTTCAAGTCACAGTGTCAAAAACTTTAAGCAATGTGTTGCAGGCATCAAATTCAAATTGAGTGAATATTGGCAAAAAAAACACCCGATCAGTTTTAATATTAAATACCTTGTCTTTGTAGTATATCCTATCCTATCAGTTGAAAGGGATTTTCATATGATTGCATTTTGTTTATATCCCCACTTTATTGAAATTGGGGTTTGTACACGTGTTTGTCAAAAACAGTAAGAGCATAGTGCGGGGTTTTCGCCGTGTTACCTGCCTGTAGCTAGCCACCTGCTGTTGCCCTGCCGCCCAGCTGGTAATGTCACCCGCGTGCATGTGGATGAGCGAGCCCGGGTCGGTCGGTCAGGAACAGCTGGCCAAACGAAGCCAGGCACCTTCCTCGTTTTCTCTTCTTCTTTTTCCTTTGATGATTTATGCGCCGCTGCAGCAAGGGCGAGAAGTAGTCCGCCAAGACGCAAAGCCAAAGGAGGAGGGCGAGCGAGGAACAAAAAGCAGCCACAGGACACCATTAGCATGCTAATGAGCTGGACATGGAGGAGGACAGTAGGTCACGAAGCGACCACGGCCAATGACGCACGGGCCGAGCACACACAGCTCATCGTTGACAGGGAAATCACTCCTTGGCCTAATGCAATAGCAACAAATATTTTTAAAAAAAAATCATTTCAGTGAATTGTTGATGGTTGATTTTCTCCATATATTTTTTTCGTAAAAACACATATAAACACTTAAAATCTCTCTAAATATATGAAAGTGAATTATAAAAATACGTTCATTGATGACTAATTCCTCCATCGTTGTTTTTTATTGTATCTTATCTTTTATTTGATATGATATTATTATAACCTAACTTGCACAGGCAGCTGTAGAGACTCCCTCTCCTCACTGGTTTTCTATTTTTGTACTATCAAACAAATGGCAAGATAGATGTCGCAGACTCAACTCATGCCTTCCCATCTTAGAAATCATGTAATGATCTTGTTTAAAAACGGTACGTGTTAATTCCACGTTTCATTCCAGCATCCGCACCATTCACACCCCCAGCGTGAAGGTGTTGCTCCGACGTGGCGCACACACCCTGCTCTCTTTTCACAACACGCTCCTGCCAAAGATCACAGCACAACTCCGATGATGAAGATTGATTTGAGACAAAAGGGTCGCTTTCTGCCAAACGTGGGAACAAAACTAGGCTCAAGCTTGTCAGGGGGGTTGACTGCATCGTTGAACAGAACTAATTGAACTTGAAATCGCAGGAATTGTTTTACATGCTTTAATGTACACATTTACTTTACAAAAGGGGGAAATGATCGCATCCAGAACATTGCCGGGAAACTGGCACAACTCATGAAAAATGGTGACTCCTTGAAATGCTGTAAAATTATGACGCCATGCTCCATCCAAGTTAGATAGTGTAGGCTAAAATGGCAAAAAAAAAAAAAAGAAATCTAGTGTTCCAAATCTGTGAAAGAAACGTCTGATTTGGGGTCCATTTAGGCAAATTGTGCCCAAGTTCGAGCTCTTAAATAGACTCATATCAGCTAGCTAGCTACTAACTGCAGGTGGATCGCTAACACGGCTGAACATTCCTTTCACAGTACAGAGCCGCTACTCTAAGTTAATACTTGCCTCCATGCCGGCAAATGAGAAATTCCTCTGACAAGTCTTGTTATCAATAACTGAGGACAAAGTAATTAACAGGTAAAGTCAGAGAAGCCATGCTAACCTCGAAGCTATCATGAAATGTGGTCGCGAAATACCAGAGGTAGCGCACTTTTTACAGAAGTCGCTGGAAGCACGTAATAGTAGACTGACTATGAACAGCAACTTTCATCTTTCATCTTTTAAAAAGTATGAATTTTAGAAATTTCCTTAAAATCCTCCCAAAGTCAAAAATGTTCACATACATATTTAGGATGAATGTAGTTTCATAACTGGGAAGTCACGAATACCATACAAGCCAATGCAAATTGAATGTCTGTTTTGTTTTTTGTTTTTTTTGTTTTTTAATCTTTTCTTTTAACTGTGTGAAAAACGTTCATTATAAAAAATGTGCATAGCTCAGCCATGCAGTTTTCCTCACTCTCGGACAAAATGAAAGGTATGTCTGACATACAATGCTCATTTACAATTTGCCTGGTGAATACAGTGACAAATGGTATAGACGTGCCGATTCATGGTATTGAGTCAGCAGATCAGCTCATCCGAAAGGGCTCATTCCCTTCACGTTGCGCAGACATGCTTCACGACTAAAAAAGAGGCAGCTCTGTTGGTGCAATGCAGCGATGCGGCGTGATGCTTGACAGGATCCGACTGCATTGCATTAAGAGGCCATTAGCCGTGCGGCGGATGATAAATGGTCTCGGTGTTGCTTAAGTGACAGTTTATTTACACTCAACGTAAGCGTCTCCTTCTGTACCTTCACGTTGAAGGTTCATCTACATGCTAATGTGTACGGACATTTAGCTAAGCCGCAGTCCGCAAATGCCGACCGGCCAATGAAAAGCGCAGCACAGCGCAGAACCACTTCATACCACTACGTAGCCAGCTCGCAATGTTCATGTTTTATCGAACAACTCATCCTATGCGTTTGTCATGAAGTAACTAAAAGGCTTAGGTTATACTACAAATGTGAGGGCAAAATTTGTGTTGCGATTGTTAAAATGTTTGTTTTCCCGCCGCCCTGCAGAGATCTGCCTTCTCACCAAGGGTAGACGGACAGCCAGCGTGCGGGCCGACACCTACTGCCGCCTTTTCTCGTTGTCTGTGGACCACTTTAACGAGGTTCTGGAGGAGTACCCCATGATGCGCCGGGCCTTCGAGACGGTCGCCATCGACCGCTTGGATCGCATCGGTAAGGTCTCCTCACGACGGCGATTTCATCCTCCGTCCCGATCTTTTTTTTTTTTTTGTTTGTTTGTTTGTTTGTTTTTGCCTGTCATCGTGCCCTCTTGTCGTCACACGTTTGCCGCCTTCCCAACATGAAAGCATCGTGTCCGCCATCTTCTGCCGCATGTCCTTGTGATGCTGTCTGATGAATTAACACGCGTCTTGGAACCGGCATTAAGCCTTGTAAAGACCCAATTTTTATGGTTGGATTAATTGGGGAGGAAGCGCATGCCGCCGTCCTGGAGGTGGTCGGGGTGCGGGAGGCGTTGACCCCGCCCACCCTCAATAGACGACCGCGAGTGGATGGAAGCTAACCTCACATGCATGTGTTGTGTGGCCCTCTTCCCACTCATCTGCACTCCTGGGTATGAGCAGCACCCCACCCCCAAATAAGAAGGCCTAAATCGGGGGTGGGGAACCTAAAATATGATTTCAATGCAATTCTAAAGAAGCCCCACAAAAAAAAAAAAAATGCTCATAATACATTATGATAAAAATGTTGTTTGATTGTTGCATCACATTATTTTTTTTAATCACGCTGTACAGACCTGGGAGGACTTTATGGCCCCTAATAGGAATAAGGTTCCCCACCCCTGCTCCAAATCAACCAAACACTAAATCAAAGCCAGCGACAGGAAACAGGAAGTCGCTTCAGGCTGGAACGTCCCCACTTTCCCCCTCTAGAATAATCCGGTTATAAACTCAGCCAGAACGGTGCTTGCTTATTTTCAAACATACATCGACAGAACCTGGCCACGAAATAGTCATCAAGGTATGAAATCAAAAGGGGCACATGTATGAAATAAACTGGGCACTGTTTTTCATCAGGGACTTGCATTTGTCATTTGGGTTTTACCGTGATTTTGGATTGGCCGTCGCACTGGAACCTCCAAGGTCGAGCACAATCCAAACGTTCCCAACAATGTGTGCCTGAAAGAAATCAAATGTACATGTGGATTTTAAGAAAACATTTTTTTTTATTCCCACAGTAATACATAACAAATCCGTTTTCAGCCATCGTCACTTCTTCTTGAGATGCTTACCTTATTACCGTACAAAAGGAGAACACAAAGACATTTTGTTTGCCGGGCTGCCTTTTTGGCAACTTCCGTCGCACTGATTACCCCACCAAACACGAAAAGGTGCGCAGGCTCGGCGGCTCCATTTTTCCCCACGGCGCCAACTTACTCGGCTGGGCGGCTGGAGGCGAGCCCGGCGTCTTCCTCCAACCATACGCTCGGCTCAGCGTTGTTTGCGGCTAATTACGCGCTCACACAAGCAAAAGAAGCACACCGTGTATCCGGGTATTGTCCTCTGTCGCCTTTCAAAAATAGCACACGGTGATTCAAGTCTTAACACCACCCGATGGCGGCAAACGACTTTTTCAATGCGGACGTGCTAATGGGAAGTTTGCAGTGTGCCTATTATGTCGTCAGTGGTGGAGCCGTGGTGTGTATCTACCTGTTCCTGTTGCTTTTCATTGTCATGTCCATGTATTTGTGCGTCCTTCAGGTGCGTCAATACGAGCGATTGTGGTCTTATTACCCCGAGTTAGCGTCACCGTGTCAGGACACTCTGCTCCGGTGCAACACAACACATTGATTAGCGCCACTCAGCCAAGACGACACGCGTGTTTCACATCATGAAGGCAACAACCCTTTCTACGATCATGAAGGCAACCTTTTCTCCTCGGGAACCACGTTGTGTGTCTGTCCTAAGTGCAACTTACCAACCACGCTGCGACAAAAATATGACTGACTGTTAAGTACAAAAAAATCCCCAAAACACGCACACAAACACGCAATTTTTAAAAAATGTTTATTCACCCCTTTAAAAAATTTTTTTTCCCCCCCCCCCCCCCCATGCCCCTCGCGGTCGACTTGGAACTGTAGCAACAAGGAACCATCTATTTGAGATGCAGTATATGTCGGAATATATGCCCAAAAAGGACCAGTCGCATGCCAGGAAAGAACTACTGTTAAAATTTGTAAAAGCAATTTGAACATCTGGATTGGATGTAGGACCTGCTACCTGTGGCGTGAATTTTCTCTCGTTCGCATGACAGTATCATGATGTGAGACCAAGGAGATGAGGTTGTGTTGCATTCGTCACTTCGGAGTAAGGCGTCTAAATTTGTCCGTGTAGACTCTCGCAACATGATGCCCTTCAATCTTCGTGAAAATCTGCATTTGCCCTTTTTCCCCTCTTCTATTTAAATTTAAAAAAAAAAGAAAGAAAAGGAAAAAAAGACAGCTGCCCACTCTGAGTGACACCTCTCAGAGCGGTTTCACTTCATGTCCCGCCCACCCCCACCACCCAAGAGGGGAGTTTGCCTCATACAAGGGAAGACGCGTGCGTTGTCATGACTGTCTCGTTTCTCTCTCTCTTTCTCTCTCTCCATATTTATATATGAACTGCATTTGGTCACGTGCTTGTCTTGCTCTTCTTGAAGAAGAAAAATAACAAAGAGAAAAAAAAAAGGAACCTGTTGCACATTTGACATTTGACGTGATCTTTTATCTATCTAAAAATCACCTGACCAGGAGTCCGTCTTGAGACGAGCTCATCTCGTTTTCAAGAGTGTCCTGGCCGACGAGTCGGCACCAGGTAAACACTTCCTTCCAGTTGCAACATTCAAACAGCGGCTTAATTTAAAAAAAAAAAGAAATAAAATAGTGTTCCAGTAGAGGCTGGCTTAGTTGGACCCGCCGCCCCCAAATTCATCCTCCAAAAGCTTCTTGTCCCCCACCCCCTTCCCTCCTCCCCACTAGGATACATACACATAATTCCAACCATCCACCCGAATTCCCGGATGACGAGGGAGACAATCCAGGAAACAAAGATGTGCCATTCACACCATTTTATTTTTATTTATTTTTTTTGCTTTCACAGAATAGCCACCCGGATTATTGCACATTTTTTAATTATTTTGCCCAACGGTATCAAAATCTGCACACTAGTCAAACTTTCCGAATGCAACCTGCCACCATCTTGTTTTTGTTGCATTCCACGACTGGCGCAAATGTTCTCACTTTTGCGTGAGTAGAATACAGCTACTTTTTTGTTGTTGTTTTGTTTCAGTCACACATTCCAACTTAAAAGAATCACCAGTCACACATGTCCTTGGACAAGAACAAGGAGCCGCTTTTCTGCAGCATGACCATTATTGAGTCAATTTATGACTTTGTGCTCGGAATAAAGGCGGAGTTCTCCTTAAAAACAGGGGTGAGGAGCCTTTTGTATTCATGCGGCTCGCGTTCCAGAATCAAAAGGCCAAATGATTTTCATTTACAAATGCTCCAAGTATATATGCATTAGTTTTGGAATATTTTGCATTGAACCAATATGGCCTCGGGAGGACTCTCCTGATCGGAGAAAAGTTTCCCCATCCCTGCCTTAAAGGAATGCTAACGAAAAATGACAGTGTTGTTTCAAAAATAACATATTTATTTGTACAGTTGATTGTTTTTAATGAGACACATTGACCATGATTTCGATCATGTTTGTCTTGATGCTTATGTTTGTTTGTTTGTTTGTTTGCATGTGTTTTCTTCTCATTTCTTACCAGCTATTCATATAATTTTTTTTTTTTTTTTGCCTGGTTTGATTTTGGAGGGTTTATTTAAGTGTTATTTGTGTAGTATGTACCCTAGTATGTTTTTTGTTTTTTTTGGTGGGGGGTGCTCATGTGTGTATTGAACGGATTTTATATATTTAGTCCTAAAAGTTATGTTTTCATAATCCTTTTTTCCCCTCATTATTTAGTGTAACTAATAAGATATAATTTTCCATTTTTGTCTTTTTTTTTTCCTAGTCATCTTTTCAAATTTTGCCAGAACTTTGTTGAAACTTCAATTTGTTGTGTTCACCAAAATATCGTTGAATGGAACTGATTTACAGTGCACAAAAATATGAAGGGATGTTTTTTTTTCAAAAGGTAAATAATCAATCAGTTTGAATCAGAGATGCAAGTAATCTTCCATTTTTTGCACTGACTCTGAGTCCTCCTTAGTTTTTTTTATAGCACCTAATCGTAATAATAATCATTATGACAATGTAATATTAATATAGTTATATATTTTGTAATAATTAGGTTGGGCAACAGGTCAAATTCTTTTCAAAAACGTCATTGCTATAAATTGCATCCATATTGTAAATGTTTAAACACTAACCAATTGCAAACCCGTTGTGCTCAAAAGGTAAATACAAATGAACAGCACTTTAGGATTGATTAGTTCACACACCAAATTTTGCAGTGCCAAAGATTCAGCAAGTGAGGCAGACCGAAAATTGCCTCCCGCATCTCTCCATTGACCTTTTTTTGGACGCCACATATTTTGTTGTCAAAGCTGCCGTGTGAGTGGTATCAATTATTTACTGTTCTTCCAATCCGCAGAGCTAGATCCTGTCACCTTTAAAAACGCCATAAAAACGGCCTTGTAAGTCAACGGGTAGTCGCTGGTGCTAGCTGTAGCCTGTAGTGAGAAACCAGAGTCCACAGAGGTGACATCAATCCTTCTAAAAGCCAATGTGAGTTTGTTAGCTTACCGGCGGCCTTGAGCAGGGAAAAAAACAAATATATGCCGTCCGAGCGGAGAAGCGTTGAGCCCCTCCAGGACGGTTGGAGTCTTCATGATGAAGTGACTGAGGCGGAAGCCTTGAGCGCACTTATCGTCCACTCCATCTTCTTTAGCCAGCCACGTTATGTCCCGGGCTGTCGATAAGCCCGGCCCACAGCGATCGGAAAGAACTAAATCCGAAAAAAAAAAAAGTGACTTGCTTCCTGTGCCCGTGGGCACAGCCTGCCCTTTATGGCGCGTAATTAGTCCGTTTCCAATTAGAATCAATTGTATTTATCAAGCCCCAGGGGGCTCAACGGTGCGTACGACACCCACTGCGGCGAGTTCTTTTTAAAGGCTGTATGGGAGGAATTATGCGAGTTCTAATTTAATTGTGCGGTCCAGTTGGAAGCACGACTTACTGTTTCATCCATTAATATGAACGTCACCTCAAAAGCACTCTGTAGGAAGAGTTGTACAATAGACCTTTTTTTTTTCTTTTCGTGACTTTGTCTGAAGAAGTGGAAATCGTAGGTGGTGTCCCTGTGTGACGTGTGTGAAGTCTTTGTGGTTTGAATAGACTGTGACTTTCAACGAGAGACTTACGTGTCGTTTGTCGTGAGGGAAAGTGTCCCGAGTGGTGACGCGTTTGCTGCGACTCATCAGTATTCCGAGTTGCGTCAGCACTTTTCCGACCAGACGACGCCACACGTAATCTTTGTCTCCTTATGTGTCCTTCACCCTTTCCTCTCAGAGACCCCCCCCCACCCCCCCATAGTCTCCCATCGCCACCATCGCCGTTCGGTGTACTTCACACTTCACGTTCCATACGAGCGAGTTTAGTTGAAGAGTCAAAGGTGCAGTTTGAAGACCTTACAAAATTTGCATGGCCATCAACGGTCAAGTCCAGAGGTGGCAAAACGACTCGCACTCTTAAGACACCGAGTTAAATGAGTCAAATGAGAAAAGTACAGATTCTGGAATGCGTTTAGGTGCAAACGGTTGAAGGTAATTTCCACTCTCGAGCACAGTACCCATTTTGATAGCTGCCTTGGCAAAATGGAAAAAAAAAAAATCTTGTGAAGTCAAGTCACCATGAGCTAGCTTGCGTTGACACAGACTTTTATGCAATCAAAAGGTGTCCCCGTAGCTTCACTACCTTTGTGCGCTGATGAACAAAAAATCCTAAATGAGGTCATGGTAACAACTGGAAAAAATAAATCTTAACATAAGGTGGTTTTGTTTTTTTTTCAAATGATACGCCAGAAGCTGTTGGTTGTTAGGCTGGCACAAGAATCGTTCTTGTAGCCGACAAGATTAAATTTTCTTCAATGAGACCATTGAACGAATTCGCTGTTGCGAATTTGGTGCTTCCTGGTTCATATACGCCCATGTTTTGTTTTTGTTTTTTTCCCCCCCCACCTCGAGATCTCACCCATTTTGACAAAGTAAAGAGCAGACAGTACAGATGCGTTTTCACATATCGGTAGTCAAAGTAAATTATCGTAAAAGCACTCAGTTCAAATACAATGCCTGAAAACTTCCTAAAGTCCGAACGAGAAGTGTTGGCACTCGGTTACTCGGCACCAGCGGTCAAGTCTTCAAGCTGCATCTCAATCTTATTTGCCGTTCCTGTCGGTGTGCTCGCCCTTCGCCAGGCCAGCTCACCTCTCTTGACTGCTCCTCAACAGGGAAGAAGAACTCATTGTTGCTGCAGAAGTTCCAGAAGGACTTGAACGCCGGCGTATTCAACACACAGGAAAACGAGATCTTGAAGCAGATCATTCGCCAGGACCGGGAGATGGTGATGATGGTGGACCGCAAGCAGTCGCTCAGCGGGATGAACTCGACACCGATGTCCGGCAATTCCATCATTAACTCGCCGGCGCAACCGCCCTTCGCCGCCGCCTTTGGGATGAGTCAGTTCCAGCAGTCGTCGGTACCTTTGACCTACAGTGCTTCAGCTATCGCCAACGCCTCCGCCGCCCGCATGCTGCCGGCCGCCGCCGCCGCGGCGCTCTACCCCGCCGCCAGCGTTTCCCACCTGGGTTCGTCCTCGGCCAACCCGCAGACGCCGCTCCAGGGGGCCATCATGTCGCCGTGCTCTTTCACGGCCGCCATGTGCAGCCCGCCGGTACAGACGCCGCTGGCCAGCCGCAGCTTCCAATACGGCTCTCCCACGGCGTCCCAGCTGTCGCTCATCCAGCAGCCCGTCGGCCAGCCGTCTCTCGCCGGCCAGCAGTCGCAACTTAGCCAGCAGCCGCCGGTGTCGGCCGCAGGCGGTGGCTCGACGCAGCAGCAGTCTCCACAACAGCAACATTCTCCGCAGCAGCAGCAGGTCCCTTCGCCCCAGCGAGGGGATGTTCACAAAAGCACGCAGGCGCTGCAGTCTGGCAGCTTGAGTCGAGACGTGCGACACTTATCGGCCTCGCAGCCGTCGCTGCCCCACGACGCGTCGCTTGGGCCACGGGCGCACCAGGCCTCGGGCGACTCGCTGGCCTCCATCGCACCGCCCCCGGCGACGGTGGCGGCGGCGGTGGCCATCCAGGGGTTGAGTCTCCAAAGCGGCATCCGCACCACAGTTCCCCAGCGGGTCAATTTGTTCCGGCAAATGTCATCAGGGGCTCTGCCACCTGTGCGCTCCACATCGGCGGCCGTGGCGGCGGCGGCGGCGGTCTCGTCGTCATCGGGCCAGCACAGGGAATCCCCCGGCTCTCGGAGAGATTCTGTCCTGAGCAGTACGGAGACTGAGCAAGACAAAATGCGCTTCGCATCCAATTTATGATCCTTTTTCCGTTTGCTTTTGGATTCTTTTTATTTTAACCATGGAAGAGCTCCAAACTACTTTGGCATTGTTTTCTCTTCTCAGATAACCTCATTGAAATCGTGTACATACGGAGCCCTTGTATGATATTTTAGGAACATTGTCACCCTACTTAAGAATGTATATTATACAGATAATCTTTTTCTTTTATGCCATAACTATGACTATATACACATCTGGTATATGGCCTCTGTGTGTGTGTGTGTGTGTGTGTGTGTGTGTGTGTGTGCGTGTGTGTGTGTGTGTGTGTGTGTGTGTGTGCATATATATATATATATACACACACACACACACACACACACACATACAAATATGGTACAAATGAGAATGTTGGGAGAATTGGCGAGTGCATGTGACTGTGCGTTGAAATCCAATTATAATATATTTCGCAATGGCAATTGGGGAAAAAAAAATCTGTAGTCTAAAAAAAAAAAACATGAGTCTTCCTTTCTGAGAAATATAATGAATTATATACAATGTATGAATTTTTTATTTATATATATTTATGAGGTTTTTTTTTTTGTTTGCATTACGGATTGTGACTTCCTTTTCCACCGAGGAAGAGGAGAAGCAGCGTTAAGCGCCACTGTGGAATCATACGTGCAAAGTAAACACTTGCAAATCGTCTTTAAAAAAAGAAGAAGAAAAAAAAAAGAACAAACAATCAAACAAAACAAAGCACACGCCCCCATGAAGGAATTTTCTGGACTTTCAGAAACCAACACCGTACAGAAAAATGTGTCTGCAACCTCGACAGTGTTAAGGGAATGAATAACAGAAAATGCTGCTTTAAGACACGCGTGACAGATGGATGAAAGGACGGATGACGGGTGCGTTTGTTTTCTATTCCTCATTTGGGATGGTTGAAGTGTGACGTAACGACAAAAGAGAAAAAGAAAGCTATGTGTATATTTATAATATTTATAAACTAAAGAATTATCACCATTATGCAATAGACTGTGACATAAAAATTACCTATACGTGTGCTGTAAATAATTTTTGTAGAGCTAGTATTTACAGATACTGTGTGGTGCATTCTCTCTATCATAAACAAATGTCTTACTTCTGTCGGGGAACCTAGCTAACCCACCTGCAAGCGACAAAGCTGACAAACGAACCTTAATGCAAAAAAAAAATTGAATGCAGCAACAGGCTCAACGAGAATCCCATTTTGCTCAAAAGTGATTTTCTTTTTGTGATATTTTTTTGGACGCATTTTTTTTTCATACCTTGATACACAAATTTAGTTTTGCCACACTTTGGATGGTAAAAAAAAAAAAACCTTGAACAGGTCTATGATGAACTTCGTAGTTTCCACATACATATCAACTGATCTCTTTCTTAAGCAATTCCACATTGGCCGTTTTGCTAAATTGAATGTTGTTCTCATTATATATTTCCTTAGCTTTTAGCTTCCAGCACATGCTATTGACGTCATACGAACGATATGACGTCAACATCAGTTGGGGGGACCAAAAAAAAAAAAAAACACTGAATGGTAAAAGAGGTTCAGGGAGAGATGGTGAAAATTTTAGCAACTTGAGCGAGATGATACGGCACCTAATTTGTCATCATATTTGTTTTTTTGTAGCCTCTGTTCAATTTCAGTTATCTAGCGCTCATCACAGCACATGACAGATGATGATTCTTCCAAAACACGTTCGAAAACAACTCTCACCTCAATGTAAAATAAACAGAAAAAAAAAAAAAAAAACAGAACACCAGGTGCCAGTTAGTTGCCGGGTACCAAAAGCATGTAAACAGTCAACGTTCCAATGGAGGGTTCATGTTCAGTTCAGACGAGTTCTTTCCCCCAAAATGTTCTCCTAAAACTGAAGGACTACACACTAATGGAGATATCGCGTCACTGGAGTTGACTCCGTTCATGACTTCTATTCTTCTATTCTCATGTTCTTCTTCTCATCTTCTTGTTGAGGCTGCTACTTCTCGTCGCATTCCAACTATGACGACATGTTTATCCGCAGATTTGGATTCTATTTCAAACGAAACAACCACCGGGGCGTTTTTTTCCCCCCCTCTCAAATTTTGAAACAATTCAGGACTTGAAGCTTTACCAAAAACAAAACAAAAAAAAAAAAAGGCTGCAGAGCGCTGCTGTTTGCATTAAGGTTCTATGTCTCATGTAAATCCTTCCCCTCGGGCTCGCATACGCTAAACCAACCCAAAAACGGACGCAGAACCGTCCAAGCAAAGATCCGTTTCACATCCGGGCGGGCCTTCTTTCTGGCTTCCGGTGTATTCCGTCAATCGGGTGGTGAAGCTTATCCGAGCCCTTCCGGGAATGTGCGTTTGGCTACCAGTTTGTGTCGATACTGTACTGATATGATCCCAACGTCGCCGTCAATGAAAGCATGCACTGTCACAAAAAAAAAAAAAAAAAATCAAAAAAACAATGTTGACGTTAAATGTTGTTTGATTCTGTTCATTGTGCGTCCGCCTCGGTGTCGTCTGTGCGAGCATCGACTTTTCACATGGACATTCTTACGTATTTGTGCCTAAACAACAGCCATGTTCCGCCCTTCTTCGGTTCATCCTGACTTTCCTCTTTGACCCGTTTTATGTCTCTTGTGTTTTTTTGTTATTGTTTTCTTCAGACGGGAAAGGACTTTGCGACGACGGCCAAATGTCTCACGGCATCCAGCTTTTTCAAGCAGCTTTATTTTCTCTCTCGTATTCACGCTATTATCTGCAAAGTGGATTTTAATATTTTTTTTGATGGGGTCGGGGGTGCAATGCGATCTTAACGCAAGTAATATCACACACGACAAGATGTACTCATGGCGAGCACCTTTCTTACCTTTTCTTTTTGTTTTGTAGCTAGCCACTGATGTTTGTGTAAGGAAACCGGCCAAAGCAACAACAACAAAAAAAAAAGAATTGTCTTGCTTTACAAATTGCACTTTTCCAGTAGAAAGCATATTTTTTTGGGTGGCAGATTTCCAACTCGAGCACTTAATCGTGAATCTGCCGTCGTTCCATAGGAATGAGTGACGATGCATTGCAGGACTGTTGTTTAATTTTTATTTTTTTGCCGTTTAAATTTTTTTTTTTACATATACTTGCCTTTGGAGGGAGTGCTTCCCAGCTATGTGCTTTCATTTTTTTTTTTTGTCTTTCCTCACTCTACCGATCACAGCTACCAGACGGGCATTAATGGCGACGTAACAAGCTTACACATTAGAAGCGTAGAGACCCTCAACAAGCCAGCACATATGTTTGTATTTATATTCTCGATTTGGTTCCATTTTATTTCATTTTTTTTTTCGTCGTCGTTCGTCGGTTTGTTTGGTTTAGGCGGAAGAAATATAGAGATGCAAAAAGATTTTCCGCAGAGGACGAGAGCCACATTTCAGTTTCGTGAGTTTCTTCGCGGAGGACAAGAAAGATTAAAGTAAACTTTCTTACAACAATATGCAGACAAACAGTGTTTGTCAAAAAATCCTTTTGATTTTTCTTTTTCTTTTTGGTTTCGTTTTGTTTGTAAATAATAAACCTTTAAGATATAGAAAATAAACGACATATTGTCATTTCACGCGAGTGTGTGTCATGGTCTTGTGGATGCGGGCGAGTCGCGATTGAATCTATCGATGGTCGGGAGAAGGTTCTGAAAGAATCAGCAGTTAATATCGGAAATGCCTCCGGGAAGGGATTTCCATTCATTACCTTTCAAGTTCCAGGACCAAAGTCATAAAGCTGCCTGCCCCAAAAGACAAATTCCCTCCCTCGCAGGTCAAAGGATTGATTTCTTTGTTGGCAGCGTCAACAGCAAACGACTCAAAACTTGTGTGGCATAAAGCTCCCAAGGCTCGCTTTGGAATGACGCCGTTGCTTTGCGGCTGCCGCGTTATCACAGGAACAACAGGGCCTCATTTGGCCTTAATGAAAAGTCATTGTATGCACGGGAAATTGATTCTTAAAGCATGCGTCACTTCAACTTGTCCTCACATTTTGTCTTTGTCACAGAGGGATCATTTCCTTCCCTATTCTGAGTTTAGCAATTCCATCCAAGGAGCTTTTGAATATTAAAACAATACATCAAGTGTCTTTTGGGCTTGGAACACAATAGCAGCAAACAAACACATTGTTCTTAGCTGGTTATTAGCCGACTCTCTGTTTTGAAGTTGGAAATTCCACCCATTTTTTTTTATCCTGCAGTAACTGTCTTTAATCAAGCTAAGTGACCTTGTTAGCATGTCTCAACACGGTTAATGGGACCAAATTAAAGACGCCAAGCTAACAAAACAGCGCTAGTCATTAAGTTCTTAATTGGACACTCAATGAAAGACTTTCTACCGTGGAAGATTCATTACAAGCGTAAAAGACTTTTGACTTTTTCCTGTGTTTCGACTGGTGAAAATTGACTTGAGAAAAATAAATCGACGTTCACAAATTGCTACTTGACACAGAGCAGAAAACGGAGCAAACCTTCCATATCTAGAAAATCATAGTAGTCAGTATTGTCAAGGACATCGCGCATGTTCGGAATGTTAGTGGCTAAAAATGGCCAGCATCAGTCCACCATTAAGCTTTTGTAAAGCATAAGATCTTTAGGACGACATTACTTGTGCACAGGACAATTCTTTTCCGACTGGACTTTGGGATCCTGCCTGTGAAGATCCCAAACAGAAGCATGACGAAACTGCCCGGGTTTGATATCCTGCCACAGAGTGACACAGCTTTCTCTGCAGTTATCCAGGGACCATATGGCTCTTAGCAAAGAGCATAGCCTGCTACCCGTACCCCCTGCACCCCCTTGGGACACTTCCTTGTGCTCTTTCCGGATCCACAAAATGGCAGGCGAACCCCATTATGATTCCCTCCAGAACTGTGTCACTATTTTAACAAGCTGCGTTGTTCTGGAGCACTTCGTGACCGAGGCGGCTGAGCCCCACGAAAGGTGAGCGATGAGCGAAAGCTTGGGTGGGCCGCTGGGAAAACCACATGGTGCCGGCCTTCTGTTGGTTCTCCATCTGCACTGGGAAGCACTGAGGTAAGCTTTTTGGCAGACATTCCTTCATACTACATTATACAAAACATACCTTGTTTATTTTTTTTAAAAAAGTTATCATTCTGCATGAATTATGTTGTGATGTTAAAAGAGAAAAATCTCTGTGAGAATGCGTTCCTTTGGGCGCAAATTGGAGGCGTGTGCAGACAGATGTGTGATGTACATCTTCGTATTTCACTCATAAATATAACACCAGCGTGGGACAATCCAACGGAATCGTTGTTGAAATCAATTCATGAAAGAAGTCACACTCAATATAATCTAAAAAATGTTTCTATTTATGTAAAGTAGGGCTTGTCGTCGTAATTAGTTTTTTTTTTTTATGCAATCAGCTTCTAGATTTAGCTCTTGCGACTTTTGCAATGGCAACCTGTGACGTCATATTTTCGACTCCTTTGATTGGTTGATCGGAGCTGCTCATTAAAACGATGATTCATAATTACAGTTTTTACAGGTGTGCAGTGGTAGACGAAAGTCAGACATGATCAAAATTTCATTTTCAAGGCGTATATTTCCAGTTAAAGTGAACTTTTCCACTTTAGGTCGGCCAATATTGTGACTGGGCCACTTGTAAAAGGATTTCTTTGCCGCTCCCGAAGCAACGACAGCGAGCTTGGCTCTGGCTTCCCAGCACAACGAACGAAAGAGAATGGATGTCGTCTATAAAGGTAAGTACGACGTATTTTATTTAAAATCTACATTTTTGTCATGTTATTGGATACATATGAATTGTGAACTGCTTTACCGTAGTGTAGAAGTTTGAAGTCGATGTTTTGGAAGAGAAAGGTTCGATTATGTTTCGTGCTATTAGTAATAATAGTATTCTTCCTCAAAAAACATTAAATGCGTCCTTCTCTCTGTAATACCTTGTGATTTTTTCTGTATATTATTTTTCGACATTGTAGCGGTGTTGTTAAAAGGTTAATTAAGACATTTAAGAGTTTTTTCCTTTCTTTGATCTTTCTTCCTTTTTTTTTTTTTTTGTGGCTTGGCGTGCGGCAGCCAGATGCGCTGCGAGCAAAGTTGACCTTTGCAGCCAGCATCTTGGCTTCACGTTGCGTTTAACCTCGCGTGTCAAGGCCCGCCATCTCTGCTGACCTCCGCACGGAGGTTGCGGGCTTCTTGTTATCTCGCGACCCTCAAACCCACACGCACGCGTCGTTTGTGTGAGAGGAATCGTAGATCCGAGCGGCATCAGTGCGACTGCACAAAGAGGGAGACAAAAGCGTTTTCCTCCTTGTGAGATTTGAGCACAGCGAGCAATCAGATTGTGCTGTTGCGGCCACAGAAGATGTGGTTTTTAGGGACTTTAGTGTTTTTAAGTACTTAAATGATTTTAAGTATTTTTAAGTACCTAGGTGCTTAATTTTTTTTTCAGTATTTAAAAACTTACGTGCTTAAGTGCTTGTTTTAAGTGATTTTAAGTACTTACGTGGTTTTTAGGTACTTAAGTGTTTTAAGTACTTAAGTGCTTGTTTTAAGTACTTAAAAACTTTTAAGTGCACAAACGTTCTTAAGTGATTTTAAGTACATACGTGGTTTTTAGGTACTTAAGTGTTTTAAGTACTTAAGTGCTTGTTTTAAGTACTTAAAAACTTTTAAGTGCACAAACGTTCTTAAGTGATTTTAAGTACATACGTGGTTTTTAGGTACTTAAGTGTTTTAAGTACTTAAGTGCTTGTTTTAAGTACTTAAAAACTTTTAAGTGCACAAACGTTCTTAAGTGATTTTAAGTACATACGTGGTTTTTAGGTACTTAAGTGTTTTAAGTACTTAAGTGCTTGTTTTAAGTACTTAAAAACTTTTAAGTGCTCAAACGTTCTTAAGTGATTTTAAGTACTTACGTGGTTTTTAGGTACTTTAGTGTTTTTAAGTACTTAAATGCTTTTAAGTATTTTTAAGTACCTAGGTGCTTAATTTTTTTTAGTATTTAAAAACTTACGTGCTTAAGTGCTTTTAAGTGTTTTTAAGTACTTAAGTGCTTGTTTTAAGTACTTAAAAACTTTTAAGTGCTTAGACGTTCTTAAGTGATTTCAGTATTTAAAAACTTACGTGCTTTTAAGTACATAAGTAGTTTTCAAGTATTTAAGTTGTTTTTAACTACTTAAAAACTTTTAAGTGCTTAAACGTTTTTAAGTGATTTTAAGTGATTTTAAGTACTTACGTGGTTTTTAGGTACTTTAGTGTTTTAAGTACTTAAATGCTTTTAAGTGTTTTTAAGTACCTAGGTGCTTATTCTTTTATAAAGTATGAAGTATAAAGTGTGCTTAAGTGCTTTTAAGTGTTTTTAAGTACATAAGTGCTTGTTGTGAGTACTTAAAAACTCTTAAGTACGTACGCGGTTTTTAGGTACTTTAGTGTTTTTAAGTACTTAAATGCTTTTAAGTATTTTTAAGTACCTAGGTGCAAATTTTTTTTAAGTATTTAAAAACTTACGTGCTTAAGTGCTTTTAAGTACATAAGTAGTTTTTAAGTATCTAAGTTGTTTTTAAGTGCTTAAGTGCTCGTTTTAAGTACCTAAAAACTTTTAAGTGCTTAAACGTTAAGTGATTTTCCGTACTTACGTGGTTTTTAGGTACTTTAGTGTTTTTAACTACTTAAATGCTTTTAAGTGTTTTTAAGTACCTAGGTGCTTAATTCTTTTCAAGTATTTAAAAAGTTAGTGCTTAAGTGCTTTTAAGTGTTTTTAAGTACATAAGTGCTTGTTTTAAGTACTTAAAAACCTGAAAGTGCTTAAACGTTTTTAAGTGAGGTTTTTTAGGTACTTTTTATTAAAGTATTTAAAAACTTATGTGATTAAGTGCTTTTAAGTACATAAGTAGTTTTCAAGTATTTACGTTTTATTAAGTGACTAAGTGATTTTAAGTACTCAAATGTTTTTAAGTGTTTTTAAGTACCTAGGTGAAGTGCTTTTAAGTGTTTTTAAGTATTTATGTGCTTTTAGTTTTTTTTAAGTGCTTAAAAATACTTGTTTTAAGTACTTTAAAAAACTTTTAGGTACTTAAATGCTTTTAAGTACTTAGGTGCTTTTAGATTTTTTTAAGTGGCCCAAAAAATTGTTTTAGTATTTAAAATTTTTTAAAAGCACTTAAGCACGTAAAAAATTTTAAGTGCCTAAAACATTTTCAAGCACCTAGGTACTTTCCACGAAAAATGGAAGGACGAAAGGGCCACTTAAAAAAGTGAAAATAATTGAAGATGTACAGTACTCCCTGTCAACATTTTTTTTTCATCCTTGCTACTAATTATTATTGTTTATGGTGATGATGTTGATATTTGTGAACCAACAAAAACAGCAGACTCCACAGCCATGTGACACCTAAAGCTTCCTGCGTAACAGTAAATAATCCCGCCAGGGCTAAACCTCCTGCCAGATTAAAGCAAATCCCCACCCCGCCCGTCATTTCCACTTTTGATTGGCCTATCCATGACTTTATTAACAATCTCATGATCATATCGCGTGGGGGGTGGGGGGCAAGTACACCCACGGGTCCCGTCTGCTCACCACACATCCGCTTGGATGTCACTGAGACGTTTGCATGCGCAAATCTGCCTGGCGTTATGAATCGAATGACCTTTGTCTAAACTGCAATCCCAAACCGTCTGTTACGCCGCATAAGCTTCCATTTCGCTTATTGTTTTTATTTTCCTCACTAAAATAAATCTGAAAGGGATCTGCTGTAATTCCATTATACACGTTTATACTGCTTCATGTGCTTATATATATAATGTGATTTGATTTTTTTTTAATTTTTTTATGGCTTCTAGAGCAATTATTGTGCCCTGTGAAGTCTGCATAGTAACAAGTGAACCCCTTGTAAGGGACGGAATAATATTCAGTAAGAAGTGAATGTTGAAAAGTGGCTCCCTCCCTAATCAAGTGCCTAACCCTTAAAAGAATCCAATATATTATTCTACCATATATGATATGTGTTTATGAACCTTCTATTGCGGTCCGGGACGACTTGACCTCTGATTTTTGAGTCAAGTCATCTCCAACTTGATGGGGCCGAGATTGTATTTATTTTAATCTGTAAACTCCCCAAGTCATATTGTGTTCTTCAGTCGGATGCTTGCATGACAGATGGCCAATCCAGATATAATCTGAGGCATTAAGGTCACACGAGCCAAGGCTTATTTCTTTCCTTCTTTCTTGTTTTATGAATTAATGGCGTCATCATTCATCTTGAGAACCCCTTGATGCATGCGTGCGGTCTCCTTAGATGACCTGAGCTTTTCTTCTGCTCACTGACATAAAAATTCTCCAAAGAAAAATCCGCACCGTCGACCTTTCGAGGACCACCAACGCCAAACACGTCTGCCGTTGGATTGAAATCTATATCAATGTTGTTACACCCCAGCCCTCTGGGTGGCGATGTACAAAATAAAGTGTGCGCAATCTCGCATACTTTTTCACCACCACAGCTCCATCTGCTGGAGCTGGTGGGTCGCTGCGCTGCTTGACCCAAATACATGTGGACTGTGATTATAATTACCGGTAATGGGAAAACAGTCAGAAAGTCTTGACAAACTATAAAAGAAGTCATATGAAAACTCATCATTAAAATGTGGATTTTGCGATATGCACTGGCTGATACGTTATTTGTAAAAATCAATTGAATGGAAATATCCCGACGATGAGCCCACTTTTATTTCTTCTATTAATTTTCCATGAAGAGTCGTCTGGATTTTATCTCAATAAATGCGCGGTGATGAGTCATTCGCCACTAAGCCTCGAAATTCCCGCGTGTTGACTTTCAGCCGTCCTTGTTTGACTTTTTCCCCCCAAAAATATTCATCCATCCTTCCCTCCCTCTGACATTTTAAAACTTTGAGTGACGGGTGTGAAGGCTGAATCAATCACAAGGAGAAAAGTGCAAAGACTTGAGGGAGGTGTGGCCGGTGATTGACAACTGGCTAAACAAGACCAACCATTAGGATTGTTGATGTTGTCAAAAGTGACCATACGTTTCCTCATTTTGACTTATTCCGCTAATCTTTAATGGGACACTCTCCATCACATCTGTTTTACTTGCTTGACGCTTGCTGGTTAAATCGGAAGTCATTTGCGCACTTTGCAAAGCCAAATTCAAACACCCTATTAGTTGTAAGTCTTTGGCGGAGCATCTTAGAGGATAATACCCTGCTCTAGTTACCTTCACGGGGCATCAAAAACCAACACTGCTGGAGTTTGGTGCCCATGGGCGGAACTAAACCTGTCAGCGAGAAGTTTGGACAATTGTTTCCATGAGAAGAATTACAGGAATCTGTTTTGATCATTTTGTTGAACAGTTATACGTTATAACAGAACGATTGTATTCAGGGACCAAGGAAAGCTATTCCAACGGTGTTTACTTTTAAATATAATTTGATTTGACATTAATTCCAAGATTTCACCCAAGTAAATATCTGCTACTAATTTATAATGATTGACAGCACTTACATAGACTGGATGGCCAGCTAGAGATAGAAATTTCCTTTTTGTTAGGATATTATCGGATGAAAATATTCTCCCAAAAATTCTACTTGTCCTTTTTTGTTTTCTCTCTGTCAATAATATATCTTCCGTGTATTTTTTTTCCCCTACCATGGAAATGTTCACATTATCTGGATGTGCGCTACCTTAATCCCACGCCAGCTGCAAGCCAGTCAGCTATGTGAACCACTGCATGACCAATGGCCACCTGAACCATTTATTTATCAGCTTTCTCCTCATCCGGATCGCCCCGATCCACGAGGTGCCCTTGGGCTATAGCAGCAGCCTGGGTGGGAGTCACGGCAGAGCGGAAGAAGACATTAATCGCATGGGAAAAGCAAAGCACACACAAAAAAAAAAAAAAAAACAACAACTTTGGCGGCAGAAAATCCTCTTGTATAACAGCGTGTTTTTTTTCCCTGCGTTTTTCAAGATGTAGTGTTTTGGCAGCGTTGTTTAGGATCTGTGAAATGTCACATTAACGCAAAGAGGCCTGCCGGAAAAAATCTCCTAATTCACATTTTCCCTGCATGGATTGCCTCGTTGCCGCCATCTGCTCGTCGGCATCTCCAGCCGCAACCACATTCTGCCCGTCCGAAGGAATTAAAGCAGATAACTGACTTCGGACTTTTCGATCACAAATATTCTTGTTGGAAATGTTAAATTGTCATCGGAAATGAAGTCGTAGTATGAAGTGGTTTTTACGAGAAAAAGGTTTCAATATTAGGCTCAGGCAATGGACGGACATCTCCACCTCGTAAAAATGTGACGCGTCACTTTAGCATTTTTAACCAATAGAAATGTTAGCTGAAAACGTTACGATCACATCTCTTCCGCCTTATTATAAGCAGGGCTTCCCATTTTAATTACTTACGTCGAAATCCGCAGGAAAAGGCACCAAGCTACTTCCTGTTTGGTATCTTAGCAACCAAAATACAAAAAGGGGAAAAGGGTTTGTGACTGATTTAATGAATTTTGTCCAATCAAATTGCTACTACAGAGCTAGCTTTTGTATAAAACAGTCGTCAGGTTTTTGTTTTTTTTTTGAGTGATACCTTGAGATGCGACTTTCATTTGTTCCATGACCACATTCGTAATGCCACTCCTATTTTTCTCCCCTCATAGCACAGCAACATCATTCTTATATTCTGACTTGATTCTCATAAAATCATGAAATATTCACTTTTTTTGGTTTGTTTTGTTCCTAGGACACTCCAAAACGAACCTTGGGCTTGCCTCATTTCTGTTCTCTACGTGGTCACAAAGGCCTCAAAGGAATTCTTTCCTGTTCTCCGCATCTGATATGATACTGGAAGAGGAAGGATGATTTCAAAGGGTACGTTCGTACAAGTGTGTGGCCAAAAAAAAAAAAATGGGCGGGACACAGTGATCCCAAGGACAGCGGGACGTTAATGATATTGATCAGAACGCGTGTAGTTATGTGGAGGTGGTTTCCAATCTGCCGCTCGATGTCGCCTGCTGATAAACGGTTAAATCAGCTTAGGGATTTTCTTTTTTTTTTCTTGTCGTCTGAACAATTGTGCTTCCATGTTCAACTTTAATGACAATCAAAGTACAATGTCAGCATCATAAAAGCTTTTTTTTTTTTTTTTTTAAACAGTCAAGGAAATGTCTCAGGTTACATCAGTTTTAAAAATATCTCTGTAGTATGTCATGAAATTGACATGCTACCTTTTGATCACGAGTGGTATGTGGTAGCAGTCTTTTTTTTCTTTTTTTTTTTGTCATACAAGGATTTTTTGGGTTCACGTTGGGGGGAAAAAAAAGATATTTTGCAATTTATTTATCATCACAAAACAACTTTACTGTTTATCATATTCCAAGACCTGTTTATAATATTCCAAGAGGAAAAAAACTAAAAATCTTACAGTCCAACTAAAAACAAAAAGAAAAAGGCATAATATTATGACAGTAAAGTTCAAATATTACAAAAGAGAAAATCATAAGTGTCTCTTTGGGCAGCAGATGAGTCGCCGGCTGCGCAGCTGATGCCAGTGAATTGAGAGATGTGCTGCAGGGAAACCACCGAAGCGTTGAAATGACAGATTTTCTTGATTTACCCGCTGTCGAAGAATGAAGAAGCAAGAGTTTATTGTCACAAAATTACACCTTCTGTCTTCTGTTAAGTTTGACTGCAACCTGATTTAAACGGCGGGCCGACCGTATTTCCACTCTGTTTAGAGTGCGTCGGCGAATTAAAATCCATGCATATGCATGTGTTTGTTTTCACGCACCGCTAGTGGTTTTAATCTAAAAATCCATACTGATGGAAAGACTGAGCTAGCGTAGCACGCTGCGATTTTAAACTGCAGTAAGAGGATCATGAACAACGCGCGAGGACCGACGAGTGCACAGTTAGTCGAAGGTAATGAAAAAAGAATTAGTGGCTTTATTTGAGCAAAAAAAAAAAAAAAAGAGAGAGAGAAAGAGAGACACGCTAAACACGAGTTACAATGCTCCCGGCTGTGTGCTTTCTGCACTGAGCAGCTTGCTTAAAAAAAAAAAAAACACACACACACTCACTAACCTAAGTGACCTTGATGCCGTAATAGTATCAAGATGAATAAATAATACAGTGTCCTACACTTTTCACGTCCTCTCAGCTTGATGGCGACCTTAACGTGTTTGTGTGGCAAGGTGACGCCTGCTGTTGCCGTCAGTCAGCTAGCAAAGAGCCATAGCGCTCTTGTCTGGGCACGTGCTGGTCGACGTTGCTGCAGCGCTTGCAGACTGGCGTGCAGACGACAAAATTGCACAGAGCCCACGAGTCGTCGCGAAAATCTACGAGACGCCTCACGTAGTATCCGCTCCAATTTTGCCGTGCATGAACACAGCACTGTCAACTGAAGAGTCTCGCTAATTGGTCAGTGTATTTGAAAAATCCGTCATTTCATCCGGACTAAAATGTTTGTTTTGCATTGTTATTATCTTGATGTTTTGTATTTTGTAGAGGTGCACCGATTCATCGGCAGTTGCTCATCACATGATCATTTTTGAGAATCGGATAATCGTTTAGAGCCCTTGGTTAATTGAAAATTGTCCAATTCCTTGTCATTTATCACAGTCTTCAATAAATCGATTTATCGAAATAATCGTTGGTTGCAGCCCTAATACCTCCAATAAAATATATTTTTGCACCACTTACGCAATGACATCTACAGTAAGTAGAAGGATGCACCGGTGATTTCCTCATCCCAAAGTTAACAACCATGGAGGGTACACCACAACAAAAAATGTCAACGTCTCAATTACTCGTCCCGTGCCCAAAAGACGTCTCATGCTTTTTACAAGTCGACTTATTATCTGGTGTGAGGCAGGGCATCCCACTCTTCCCTGAAGGGCAGCCCCCCAGGTCACTGGGGCTCTAGGGTGCGGAGTTTCAAGCCTCTACATGGTGACTCAACTGATCCCACAGGTTTTCAATAGGATTCAGGTCTGGCCTTTCCATTTGAGGTACGCAAATGGAATGGCCAGTTAAATAAAGCCGTTAAATAAACCCCAGACTGTATATCGCATTACATATACGGTATGTGTACAAGCGCGGTGATGATGTTCATTTTAGAATGAAAATGCTCGCTCCGTTGTCATCCGAGGGTTTTGCTAAACAAGGCCACGGCGACCAATTGTGCCCCTTTCCTCCCCTCGACTATATTTCAGCCTGTGAAGCTTCGCGGCGTCCCTCGTTATCGGCCAGCTCAGGTTGCTGAGGCATGGAAACAGGTGGAAGGTAAATGGCACAGCGTCGCCACTGCGGCCCGCCGGCATCGTGACGCACCCTGCTCGCACTAAAAGCTGTCATCCATTTTGTGGCCGCTGATGACGAGGGTGCTGAAACAAGAAGAGGGATGAAGGAGAGAGGAGGGATACTGATCCCTTGGCTGAAAGTGCCATCTGGCGGAGGGATGCAGTACTGCAGCTACATACTTAAAACTTGCTTCTGCTGGCGTTGATGGAGGCAGTTTGAGCGTTTATTCAACATCCGTGATATACAGCTAATGGTCCAAATGCTAGTACACTGAAATAATGTACTTGTTTGTTTTATTTTTAATGTCTTAATAGTGACGAAAAAGAGCACAGTAGTACATGAGCCGTATCAACAAAATCAAATCAATGCTCAAACAGCTTCTCATAAACATTAGCTGCAAAATGACTGATTTAAAGTCAACAACAGCCCATCTTAGTTTTGGTGATGAGTCACCTAATGAGCAACTCGGCAAAGCAACAAAGAAATGACTCAGAGGCTCCCTGGTGGCATCTGTAAAGCGATACCGTGCACCTCTGGTTTCACTCAGATATCCTTACAGGCCGCCCACAAGTGGGTCAGCCTGGCCGGTGCCAGCGCTCGTGTTCGGAATCGCACTTGGGTCACCCAGAAGGCAAGGTTTTGTGTTTACTCAGTTGTGTCTGAGCTAGAAAATAAAAGCCAAGTCAGTCCTGCGGAGTCATTTACATGATTATTAAGGGAAGAACATGTAAGTCGAGGGGTTCGTAGGTACAAACATTTAGCGGGCATTCATAGATGACGACAGTTTGTGGAACATATGGATTTCCTCTTACATCATATTTACAAAACAACAGCGTAGTAAACAAATGTTTACACGCAAACAGCAATGCTGTCACGATGTGCAGATTCTGCTCACTTTTTTTTTTTTTTTTTGCCTTGGCCTAGTCCACTGTCCACAAATTTGTCTACCCACAAATGCTGTAGAATTTGAGCCCAGTATTTAGCTAAAAATGTCAACTATATCATTTTTTAATTTGAATCTGCAGGAAAATGTGAATATCCAGATGAAAATTAAGTTGAAACGAGTCTGTAAAAACGACTGGAAACCAATGCCCCCCCCCCCCCCCCCCATTGACCTATTCCACAAAGTCTGACTGAAACTGGTGTGTGCTAATTTGGTGCCGTGAAAAAGTATGTTCCCTTTTCTGGAATAGTGGCTCTCTTCTCGTCACAAAGGTGTCCTAATGAAGTAACCGATCGGGTCGTTCTGTTGTTGACCTTCCAACGATAACCGCTAGGTGGCAGCAGAGCTCAATTCCTGAAGGTCGCTGCACTTCCACCTGAAGCTAAAACAAATGCGCTATTAAAGTCAAATAATGAACAATAATCACCATAAATCGCCACCGTAGAGCCTCGACCTCGGTTGACCGCAGCGTGTGCGTGTCGAGTGGGAGGGTCCGCGGCTGGCTGCGTGACAGGTTTTGTCCTACTGCACGGCCCCCGCGCCGCCACCGCCGCACTCATTCCGCGAGCGGGTGGCTCGGTGACAGGAGCGTCATGATTCCCGGACACCCTCGCGACCTGCTCGCCGCCGTCACATGGCTGCTGCTCCTCTCCGGAGCCTCTCCGCGGTCACACCGGCAGGAGGACGCCCGCTTCGGGTAACGTTCGGCGGACACTCTGACGCGACCGGCGTGTTACTTTCTTGGTGTGTTGTAGTTAAAACACTTCAAAATATTTTGACAGGGACAGTGAAGATTGCTCGGATAACATCTCCACCACCAGGTACTCCTGCGTCAAGTCCAGTGGGGAAGTTGCAACATGTTACAGGTGAGTCCATTCTTGACCACGCTAGTTTACAGCAAATTATCAGAGGAGGCTTTATGTGTCCCTAAACGTACTTTTGATGCTGAATTTAAAAAAAGGTCTTAATTTTCGACATCACATCAGGTTTTTGAGATAGTTTTAAAGTTTGACCAATAGAACCTTGTACAGTACGGATGTTACCATGCGTTATAATTTAAAGCTTTGACATTTCCGGGGGAAAAAAAAATCCACCTGTTGTCTATTTCATAAAAATAACTAAATTTGTTATCATTATTATCAAAATAGGATGTGCTACAGAAGAAATGAGGATAGATTTGGGAAATGTAATAATGGATATTTAATTGATTAAAATATTAATCTCAGAATTTCTACTTAATCGTTCAGCATTTTTCTTCAGTTCAGGTTTCAAGTGCAAGAAAAATCTCTTCCATGTTTCTGGGGAAACGCGGTTGCCATGGTTACAGTGTTTAACAGAACCAAGCCATCAATGAACATGCGTATAGTGCAAATAATTTTACGTAATCCTGCCGTGATGAAACCTGTTATGTAATTTTCATTGACAATGTCAAAATATAAGCATTTTTAGATTTTTTTTTTTTTTTTTTTTACTTAAGTCGCCACAAAAATTGCTCTCGTAAGATTGCGAAACAACATGCTCGCCATGGCTGCAGTCATCGATCACAACTGAAAAGTCTGCAAACTGAAAAGTTACAACAATCGATTCAAAACCAAATCGACCAAAGCCCGGGTCATGACTGCAAGTGAACAGCCGTCGCAATCACTCACGTCAGTAGCATACTGTTGCGCTTTTTTACTTTGTGCATTGTTGATATAAAGTGAATGGTGATGGATGCCATACCATTTTGAGAAACACAACTTTGTACGCAATGCCTGCAAGTAGCACAAAAAATAAAATAAATGGGCAAACTTGTCAGACGTTTCACCTTTTACCCAAAAGTGTTCTTGACTTATGTCTGTCTATCTTACGCAAACCGCAAACAACTGACAGTGATTAAAAACACAGCGAGCTGCTCTTTTATGTAACAATGAACGTTTTTTCAAAGACGCTGAAATCCAAGTGGGAGTGAGCCTATGAATTCATGTCAGATTTGTCATCTCGGCTGCTGAGTTTCAGCAATGTTACGGAACATCGTTCATCAAAGGTCCACAGACGACCTCCCATCATGTTGGCATTTTCTATCTATTGTTGACAGAAGTGAGCGTTACTATTTTGGTATTTTCTCTGGCTCCCGGGTTGAATAGAGGCTGTGAAGGGCCAGGGCAAGGCTTTTGCTCCATAACTGCTTCTAATTGCGGCATAAACGCTTTATTAGCGCAAATGGTGTGAACGTTGTGTGCCAGTTTGGGCCTTAGTGCTGTTACTTTGCCACACATTGAGAAAATGAAGTCTTGGCCTCACATTCTGCTTGTGATTATGATTAATTTTTTTGCTTGTTGATACAGTGGTTTTTATGGCGGTTGTAAAAGTTTTATTATTACTCGCGTACGTCGTTTTCTGTTTTCAGACCACAGTAGATATTAACTGTAGATAGTCAACAGCCAATTTCTCGTCCTTCAGGAGGTAGTTAACTTTGGAGCCTGATAATATGCATAGCAAAGCAAATGCTGAAGAATGTTAACATGTTGCTCAATTATTGCCGGTAAAGGGTTCAGGATGGCCACAGTTTGACTCTGCGACTCTAATTCCATTATTTCTGAAATTGGTTGGAATCAAAGTCTGAACAAATCTGTTGGGGGGGTGTCTGTATTTTATTATATAAAATGCAAAATTGGTTGGAATCAAAGTCTGAACAAATCTGTTGGCGGGTGTCCGTGTTTTATTATATAAAATGCAGCTTAATTCTTAGAAAGATGAGCACTATGTCTATTCTTACTGCTTCTTACAATTTTGTCATGAAACGACAACTACACTGGTCAACGGCAAATTCTGTATCCCCAAATGTATTTTTGATGCTGATTTTCTCTTGCCGTCGTGTCACGACATTTTCTATTCTGAAGCTAAACGTAATGCTCGAGCGTTAGCGTAGCATTGCAAAGGGCCGCGTACTCGCTGTTATAATCATCGGATTTCATCAGCCGCACTCACATTGTTGAAACCGTTTCAGCGTCACCGCGCCGGCCACGCCAAGAGACGAAGGCCAGATTCCGCCCGCGCTAAGCAACAATGGCGGCAACAAAACGAACACATTTATAATCTTTGTCTATAACTCCTCTTCAGTGGGGGCGCGCGTAAAGGATGATTGAGCTGATTTATTGCGTGCGCAATGTTGGCTTAGCCCGGCCTGTAAAAAGACTTCCCCATAAAAGACTCTTTCCACTCTACAACTGCAACATAATTGATGTGCGGCATGTGCAGTGGTTACAGTATTATTTTTAAGAGGATCATGAACAACGCGCGAGGACCGACGAGTGCACAGTTAGTCGAAGGTAATGAAAAAAGAATTAGTGGCTTTATTTGAGCAAAAAAAAAAAAAAAAAGAGAGAGAGAAAGAGAGACACGCTAAACACGAGTTACAATGCTCCCGGCTGTGTGCTTTCTGCACTGAGCAGCTTGCTTAAAAAAAAAAAAAACACACACACACTCACTAACCTAAGTGACCTTGATGCCGTAATAGTATCAAGATGAATAAATAATACAGTGTCCTACACTTTTCACGTCCTCTCAGCTTGATGGCGACCTTAACGTGTTTGTGTGGCAAGGTGACGCCTGCTGTTGCCGTCAGTCAGCTAGCAAAGAGCCATAGCGCTCTTGTCTGGGCACGTGCTGGTCGACGTTGCTGCAGCGCTTGCAGACTGGCGTGCAGACGACAAAATTGCACAGAGCCCACGAGTCGTCGCGAAAATCTACGAGACGCCTCACGTAGTATCCGCTCCAATTTTGCCGTGCATGAACACAGCACTGTCAACTGAAGAGTCTCGCTAATTGGTCAGTGTATTTGAAAAATCCGTCATTTCATCCGGACTAAAATGTTTGTTTTGCATTGTTATTATCTTGATGTTTTGTATTTTGTAGAGGTGCACCGATTCATCGGCAGTTGCTCATCACATGATCATTTTTGAGAATCGGATAATCGTTTAGAGCCCTTGGTTAATTGAAAATTGTCCAATTCCTTGTCATTTATCACAGTCTTCAATAAATCGATTTATCGAAATAATCGTTGGTTGCAGCCCTAATACCTCCAATAAAATATATTTTTGCACCACTTACGCAATGACATCTACAGTAAGTAGAAGGATGCACCGGTGATTTCCTCATCCCAAAGTTAACAACCATGGAGGGTACACCACAACAAAAAATGTCAACGTCTCAATTACTCGTCCCGTGCCCAAAAGACGTCTCATGCTTTTTACAAGTCGACTTATTATCTGGTGTGAGGCAGGGCATCCCACTCTTCCCTGAAGGGCAGCCCCCCAGGTCACTGGGGCTCTAGGGTGCGGAGTTTCAAGCCTCTACATGGTGACTCAACTGATCCCACAGGTTTTCAATAGGATTCAGGTCTGGCCTTTCCATTTGAGGTACGCAAATGGAATGGCCAGTTAAATAAAGCCGTTAAATAAACCCCAGACTGTATATCGCATTACATATACGGTATGTGTACAAGCGCGGTGATGATGTTCATTTTAGAATGAAAATGCTCGCTCCGTTGTCATCCGAGGGTTTTGCTAAACAAGGCCACGGCGACCAATTGTGCCCCTTTCCTCCCCTCGACTATATTTCAGCCTGTGAAGCTTCGCGGCGTCCCTCGTTATCGGCCAGCTCAGGTTGCTGAGGCATGGAAACAGGTGGAAGGTAAATGGCACAGCGTCGCCACTGCGGCCCGCCGGCATCGTGACGCACCCTGCTCGCACTAAAAGCTGTCATCCATTTTGTGGCCGCTGATGACGAGGGTGCTGAAACAAGAAGAGGGATGAAGGAGAAAGGAGGGATACTGATCCCTTGGCTGAAAGTGCCATCTGGTGGAGGGATGCAGTACTGCAGCTACATACTTAAAACTTGCTTCTGCTGGCGTTGATGGAGGCAGTTTGAGCGTTTATTCAA
>NW_017805705.1:397722-405861 GCF_001891065.2 Hippocampus comes | reverse complement strand
AGTTTTTTTCCTTGCGTGCACTCCCCTCCTCTTCAGCTGTTGTGGATGTATGCTAGCTGTTGTCTCATGAACATTTCTTAACCTTGTGTGATGTAAAATCCATTTATTAAACTTCTTGTTAGCTGGTTATCTTTGCAAGTTAGCTGCAGCTGAAATTTAGAATCATGCTTTTATAGATGCATGGGAAAAGAAAAAAAATGGATTAAATTGTCCAAAAAAAGCCACATCTGGAAGTATTACTCAGATATGTTTAACAACAGCATAATGAATTGTTAAAATATGTTTTTTTTTGTGCTACTATTGTATCTAAGAAAGGATGATGGAGGGAGTCCAGGTTGTTTCTCAACATCTGTTTGAGCAGATGTAGACACAACAATCGTGCCAATCTGAGATGCCTGAAAATCATTTACGTACATCGGTTGGCAGCCTTCCTCGCCACCGTAATATTGAAGCGGAGCCTTGCCGAAGAAAACAACCACACATGACAATTCAGCTGCAGTAAATCCCCACGATCTATTACGATCAAACATTGTAAAACTAACATGCCTGCATTGTGTCAAAGCATATGAGGACTTTATTGTCTTCAAAGTGCAGCTATATTCCTGGAAAAATCTTGACTTTTCCCGTCAATAATGTGGTTGTTCTAAAATGTGACTATTTTCAACTTGTTACATTTTCACATACAAATGTGACCTTTGTTTCCTTGTAAAATTACTACTCAAAGTTTAACTTAGGTTAAAAAAAAAAGACAAATAGGAATGTTTCTCGTACGATCAAGTTATTTACGTAAAAGTAACTTTTTTTCCTTGTAACCTTCAGTCTTTTTTCAAATATTTTTAAAATCATATTATTCCAGTACGGTACTCTTAAAAAATTTAATTTAGTCTTTTTTTTTTTTTTTTTGGCCATGACATGTGGGGTCCCTCAAGGTTGAGTCCTTGGACCCCTTTTGTTTCAGCTGGTGTATGCCAAATTTAGGTCAAATTTTTAAGAATGTCAAAGTTGACTATCATGGCTACCAAGGTTACCTCCATAAATAAAGCTTGAAGGAATAAGTCTGTACCACCGGTGAAATGCAATAAATCCTTCCGATTTGTATTAAAAACTAAAACGTGCCCGTACGTGTCTTAAGCAAGGAGGTAAACATGTGTTTTCCATCGTGGGGAGCGCATGGGAAGCCTGTCAGGTGAAGTGTCGGGAAAATGACGGCTCCTGCAGAGTTGAAAGCTGAAAAAATCTGAACGGCTAACCACAAGGAAGAAGGATGAGAAAGCGGGTCGGGCTAGCTAACGATCCCCACTCCCCTTTCAAACACACACGTAATGATTAATTGGAATCATCACAATTAATCAGCATTAACAACACCGTAAATTGTCGGTGGTAGTTTTTGCATTGTGATTAATTACAAGATGAGCAAAACACAACCTGAGAAATTAGATTTACGCTCGCACTCTGCGGCCTTTAATTGCGACGATCAATATTTCTTTTCTGGAACCCTGAGACATCGCTTGCAAAATTACAACTTCTTTCTTGGGGGGGTTGTGGGAAGGGGGAATGCAACTATAGTCATTTAAAATTATGGACTTTTCTTGGAATGCTGCAATTCTTAAAATGACTTTCAACGTACGACACAACCTTATGCCCAAAAGAATTTCGATGTTTGACGGCTTTCATGTAAAAAATCCGACCATGACTCGACACAGTCATCACACGCCACTACGCGATTCACTTTTAGTGGTCTGACTGTATTGCAGCTTTTTAAATTGTACACATCAAATTTTATATTACAGGTGTTTCGATATGATTTGCAGTCATCGTTTTTCCACACAGACGGTGACCGCAGACGTGCGTAGTAATCATTGCAAGCCAGGAGGAAAGAGTGAGTAAAACACAAAAGAATGTTGAAAGTTTGGGATCATTTCAAAATTCGAAAAAAAAAAAAAAAGAAGATAAAGTGCATCGTGTCTTCTGCTGAGCAGAACTGGCTTCCACAACGGTGTGTCTGCAGTAAAGAAAACATCATTAGGACTATTTCTCGTAATGCTACTACAAATACTACTCTGACATTTCTGTGACACCTTTTCCTCGTAAAAAGCGGACTATAAAAAGCATTACTCTTTACTGTGACGGAACGATTCTGGCAGCGTGATGATTTCTACTTTTTCTGATAACATTTTCCTGTCACAAGACGACGATAATTCTTGTCAAAGTGAAATGGCAACTCATTTTCGATACACTTAGCCTTGTTCTCCGAGGACTATGACTACTTATCATAACTTATAAGAAAAAAATCATTAAAAATGAGGTTTTTAAAAAAAAGCCAAGTTTTAATCTTGTAAAAATGTTTTCTTGTCGATTTACGGTGTGTTATAAATTCTTCCCATAATTCTTCGTCGAGTCTCACTCACAAGATTCACTTTTTTTTTTTTTTCTTTTTCTTTCTGTATCTTTCATCACAGCACTGCGGCATCTTTGCTGATGCATAATGATCTTTCTGATTACTTGAATAATATTGTAATTCAGCCGCGAGTGGGAGATGCAGGCATGCCTCATTTGCATCCGTTGCTGCTCCCGCTGGGGATGGATGGCAATCCAAATCCAGACTTGTATTTGCGAAAGTGTGGAAGATGCCGTAGGAGTGCAAGCCATCACTATAGCGCAAAGGAGGACATGTTAGTGTTAAGCAGCATTCTTCAGTGACAGATGCGGACATCATGCAACGGCAAACATGCGCTTTGTTGCTTCATTGCCCCGCTTGAACACGAGTGACCGCCACGCAACATTCCTAACTGTGTTTTCCTTTAACGCACATAATCTAGACAATTCCGAGCGTGACAGTGGAATTACCCTGCCTGCTTTGTTTAAAAAAAAAAAAAAGGACAAATGGCAACAATTGTAAGTTGTTAGACAGATTTAATTTTTTTACAATAAACTCCATTGCCTGATTAAAGTGTATTGGTTAGGAATTGCAAGCAGATCTCCACAATCAGATGGAAAGTTAGCCAGGGAGGTCACAGATGTGTGAAGTGGGCACTTGCGGACTGCCTGGCGCCCCGATCGTAAGTCGTGAATGTTTTCGACATCGCAACTATTGTTCGAGCTTTGGGAATTGATCCTGCAGCACAAGACTGAGATTGCGGCCATTTGTCTCATTTATGGCAAAAGGCGGACTACACCCCGGATTGGTCACCAATCGCAGGGTGAGGCTGAGTGGACAGTTAAGTGTGACTAAATCCAATTCCTTGACGGCTATTTAAACAACTCTCCTTATGGCCCTCGGGAGGTTTGGCTTCCAGTTTGACGTTTTTTGTCCTTGGCACTCCTCCGGATTTGTCTTCCCCAAACTTAAAGTTGGGAGCCAAAACAGATCCTGGGTCAGTTTTTATTTGGATGTCAATTGACATCGGACAAAAAGCAGACGAGTCTCGAGATTAATGGCCAGTAAATGGGCCACTGAGTGTGAACCAATCCAACCGCAACGCTCGCTGGATAACTTGGAGTTTGACGTTCAATCCCGACTGGTCCGCTCCCAAGCTGACAGATTCTGCATCGGTTTTTATTTCAGTCACCAGCTGACTGACGACCTGCGACCTTTGGGATGCGTTTGTCTCACTTAAGCCAGACCGCACGCCGGGTTGCTTGCCATTCAGATTGCGGGGGTGAATGTGACTAGCTGCACTACCAGTGGTCTCCAAGAGGGGGATTGGCTCATGAAAGGCTAACCGTGGAGTTCCTTGCTACTCCACCCTTGTATTGCATGCTGTGTCAACCACTTCCTAGCTCGAGTGGTGACAGTCCAAACGATTAGCAAGGATGCCACCACTATTTTGTTCTCAAAATAATGTCGTTTTTTTTTTTCAACCTAACTTCATTTCATTCGATGAAAAAAAGCAGAACAAATAGGAATCAGAGGGAAGAATAAAGCAGATATTTTCTCCCCCCCACCCCGTTATTTTATTTTATTTTTTTTTTACAGGAAAGATTTGCATTTCAATTTAAAATTGATCACAAATACCGTTTGCTCATCATCAACCTGCCAGTGACGTTGACAGCGACAGGCAGAAGAATTTAAATACTAATCCACAAGGTGGAATTTCACTCATTTTTGTTTGGTCAACAGTGAGCTAGCTTTCCCCTTTCCCCCCCCCCCCTCCCCATGCAGAAAATATGCACCATGGCTCAAAAAAGACTGGGAGACTGCGGTTTTGGACAAAATCAGGAACCCAAGTGATTTGGGATGTCTTAACACCAGACAGTTGCAGGGCTAAAGTTAAATTGAAAGGTCATCTTTTTGGATGCAAGTCGTCCACCGGAAGCAGCGTTTCGACAGCTCTTCAAACTGTCAAGCGTTATTTCTCCCAAGGCAAAGCGAGGAGCTGTCGTGACTTTGATTGATAGCTGAGATCAAAGGTCGATTAGGTTGCGGAGAGTCTTGCCGCTTGCAAAACTGCAGATATTTTGTGGCGTCATCAGCTTTGCGAAATGCGCCTTGTAGCCTTTAGTCATCTAAAGTTCTCCAGATGCCTTCTTCTCAGCAGAAAGATATCATCTGCTGGAAAAACACCATCCTTCAACATTGTTTTACCTTTTTTTTTTTTTTTTGGCATCTCAAAGGTAGCCTGCAATCTAATAATTCCAGGCAGTAATGAGGACACGGCTGAAGGCACGTCAGAGGAATTTTACAGTAAGAGCAGGGAAAATCGCTTCTGTGGTATTTTTAGATGAACCACTGACCTCTTGTCTTTTCTTTTTTTTTTTTTTTTTTTTTAATTCTGTACTGGGCATTCTTACCATGGACTCAGATTACTTTTGTATTTTTCTCCCCCCCCCCCCCCCAACCCTTTGTTCTAAGGTGTACTTTGTGTATCAGGTCGAAACTTGCTGATCCTGAGCGTCTTTAGCATCCAGGTAGGGGGACATGAGTATATGTGTTTTTTTACGAGAGCGCACCTCTCACTACACGGAGATGGTTTACCGTGGAAGTCTCGATTTAATCTCCCATCATATCACCTTCCTGACCAGTCTTGTAGGCGGGAAAACTCGTGACATGATGTCAACCCCCTCTAAGTGCACACCGAGCAACGTGCACTTCATTTCACGTGTTTACGTTTTTACTCGACCGTGCTAGGATCTACTCAGACAATTTATAGTGTCGACTTGATTTAATAACCCATCGCATCGTCTTCTTAACCAGGTTTAAATGTATTGACGTGCAACCACTCCAATGCAAAGTGAAAGGAGTGAGCTGCGCGTAAGTTACCGAGAGAGTATTGTCTTGATTTAATGTTTCCTTGGATCATCTTCTCCTGTCACATCGGAGATTTATATGTGACATGATGGCGAAACCGCTCCAGTACAAACTCAACCAAGCGGGCTGCACTCTCGTTCACGGGTTTACGCTCAAGTCTTTGTTTCACAAGCAGGCCATGGAATTTAAAATCGAGGTCATGTCAACATATTAAAAATCAACTGTATCGCGATTTTCTTTTTTGTTGAAAGAAAACAAAAAAAACTTTGCACATTTCCACACAACCCGGAATTTATTCTCGCCGTTTTTGTGTCGTCGCGTCAACACACAACGTGAGCACGTTAGGCACCTTTTTTGTGGTTGATGCGATGTGGCGACTCATCGTTTTTTTCGTCCCCGTTCCCCTCGAAGATCAACCTTTTTTTTTTTTTTTAATGCAAGGTATAAAAAAGATTAATTCGTAGCAACAGACAGTTTTACGGTGCAGATGAAAAGGGGAGTGTTGATGGAGTGCGGACAGTACCATAGAGGTTTTAAACAGACGAAATACCTGCAGAATCCATAAAAAAAAAAGATGAGTTGGATGAATTCCGCTTTATAGGTTTTGGCATGAATATGGACTTCTCGACAAGGCGAGCGAACATGAGGAAACGCAGCATAGCCAACGTCTCGAAAGTGAGGAATGGACACAGATCGCTTTCTTACAGTGTCAATCAAATGCGAGTTTGTTTTATATTTTAAAAGTCCCGTTCTTTTTAATCCTGTAATGGATCCCATTCGCAGAATAACAAACTAACGCTGATGTTTGGAAAGAAAATGGAAGCCATCATATTTGTGGAAATGATTTCATTATGGGTTGATTGGTTGTATAACGTATGTCACTTAGACCCCCATTTTAAAGTGAGCTCGTTGATCAGGTGGGAGTGTTTTTTTTTTTTTTTTTTTTTTTTTTTTAAATATTGTGCGTCGGCAGTAGATTTTGAGTGCAAATAATCTGAAAATATGAGCGTTGCTCTGTTGCGTTAGTGAGATTTGGAAAATATCGCCATTCCCAAAGCACTTCACAGGACGAGTCTACCATTTTTGGATTTGGGCCATTTCCACGTGGTCTTAGGCCAACTCCAACAAGGGAATTCGCCAAATTGCCACCAAATTTCAACGGGTATCCTTGACGGGTGACACTGCTTTTGGGAAAATTGTGATTTTTAAATCTCGACACGATTTTGACCAACATTGGTGGACCTTTCACTTGAAATAATTGGATGTATATATAAAATGTGTGTGTGTGTGTGTGTGTGTGTGTGTGTGTGTGTGTGTGTGTGTGTGTGTGTGTGTGTGTATACACACCAGCAACTCCAGGCTGCAACGGCAAACTACCACATTGAGCATTTCTCTATGATGTGATGCGGCATTCCGTCGCCACACCCTTGTAGCACATGCACATGCATAATGAATGGGTCAGTGACGCCGCGCTGTGCCCTGGTAAATGCAATCTGCAAAATTTACACACTCACACACACACACACACACACACACACACACACACACACACACACACACACACACACACACACACACACACACGCTGACCTGCTTCTCCTTTCAACACTTTTGTTGTTTTAAACCTTCACACGGGTCGAAACATTCGCAGCATGTGTCAAAACCCGTCCACAAGAAATCATTTCAAACAGAATCATTCATGAAGGTGGAAAAGATCATCTTGTCGAGTTGTTTTGGATGTTTCCCAACCCCGCTTGGATTTTCCGCAAGGGGCAACATGGGACGGACGGTGTTGCAATCTGTGAGCATTTTCCCTTAATGCTAATTCAATAAAAGATGCACAGTCAAGGGAAAGTGAACACTGATACGGATCTGGTTTCTCTTGTGATGGCGGGGGGGATGTTTGTTTTTACCGCCATCGTCCCACCGACTGTTTGCTTATTCTCCTTCGGGTCACACAGGAAGTCGTCCTCGCGTCAACTCTCTCAGGGTGTCCGCTTGTGATGTTCCCCTTCCCAGACTCTTTACAATACTTCATGGTATGAAAATATCATCCAAACACACGTGAAGATTGGTCGCCAGGGGTTATGTGTACCGTACTCGTCCGATATTCTATTTGAGATCAGCAACGTGGCCTCGTGAGCGCCGCTATGTGGCGCGTCACTCGCCTGCGGTGAGGGTCAGGACAAATGTTATCAAATGCGATGGTCACGCTTTAACATTCATCCGCCCCCAGTGTGCAGAGAGAAGTCGTCACGGTATCTGGCGAATATTCCTTACGAATGAGCCTGTCTCGCGATGCACATTGAAAGAAATACATACGTTAGAAGTACATCGTTGAAGCAAAATCATGTTTGCAACGTTGTGGTTTCCCCTCACGCGGTCGACTTGACTTGTCAGTTTTTCATCTAATGGCTTCCTGAATAGAAATCCGTTTTTTTTTGCAAGAACCACTCCCATTCATAACGAAATGTCATTAAAAGCCTTCTCATAACTGCAGCTACATTACCTTCGCCAAACTTCCGTTTTATTTTGTACTATGAGAATAGTTTACCTTTTGATAGCTTCAACAGATTGAGCCGAGATCCCGCTGCGCCGCCGTTTCTCGTCCTTTTTGCCCACATCACGACTCGCGAGTCGCTCTAGATGTGAAAAAAAAAATCAACGACATCAGTCATATTTGAATGCCGCCAAGCACAAAAGGGAGGCGGTGCCCCCAATGGCCGATGAATCGCTGCAAAAATTACGGGGTCATCTTCTCTGAGTGAGCGCATTGTATCGCCGCACTCACTCCATCGGGTAATTCAATTTTTCTTTTTTTTCTTTTTTTTTTTTGGTGTGTATCATTTCCTGTTAAAACAACAGCCACACCCGGAAGCACTTTTTGCTTT
>NW_017805705.1:396847-397658 GCF_001891065.2 Hippocampus comes | reverse complement strand
GAGGGAAGCGGTCCAAGACAGCGGGGAAACTCGTGGGTCTGAGCTGCGGACAGCTGCGCTCGTTTACCTTTTATTAATACATGTCAGATGTAATGCGGCTTTAACAGACGTATTATACCCAACGTTATTTGCTTCCGTTTGGTATTTTTCAGAAAGCAGTGCTGCCGGGGCTTCAAGTTCGTGTTGGGCCAGTGCATTCCTGAAGGTAGGCAAGAGTTTAAGGTCTGATCACTCATCCGTTATGCATTACAAAGTTTGTCAAATGTGCTTTTCGCCTATCAACACGGCGATGTACAGTCGTCCGCAGCAACATCCAGATGTCATGTCAGCATATTTTTGCAACAAGAAAGGGACACGCTTAATTTTGCCCCAACAAAAAAAAAAAAGTCACATAGACCTCGTGTGTCTCTTGTTCTTCCTCTTAATGATGTGCTGCAACTCCTCCAGTAGCACTCAGAGATTTCCAGCATGTTGCGGCCCAATGTGGCACTACGCTGAAGGCACACGACTCTACGGTATTGTGCAATGGAAAAACCAGGGAGGCGGAAAGGAGTACCGGATATAGCTGGGCTACACGAGATTTACAATTTCATGTCATTTTATCGAATTCCATTCATTCCACACTATGGCAGCCACCAATCTTATGCACGATTCCTTTTTTCCTTTTGTTGCCTGCGGATGAATGTCGTGTCATTGCAAAGTTTCCCCCTTTGTATTTTCAAGACTACGACGTGTGCGCCGGCGCTCCCTGCGAGCAGCAGTGTAGTGATCACTTTGGCCGCGTGGTGTGCACCTGTTACCCCGGCTCCCG
>NW_017805705.1:392681-395884 GCF_001891065.2 Hippocampus comes | reverse complement strand
CACATAGACCTCGTGTGTCTCTTGTTCTTCCTCTTAATGATGTGCTGCAACTCCTCCAGTAGCACTCAGAGATTTCCAGCATGTTGCGGCCCAACGTGGCACTACGCTGAAGGCACACGACTCTACGGTATTGTGCAATGGAAAAACCAGGGAGGCGGAAAGGAGTACCGGATATAGCTGGGCTACACGAGATTTACAATTTCATGTCATTTTATCGAATTCCATTCATTCCACACTATGGCAGCCACCAATCTTATGCACGATTCCTTTTTTCCTTTTGTTGCCTGCGGATGAATGTCGTGTCATTGCAAAGTTTCCCCCTTTGTATTTTCAAGACTACGACGTGTGCGCCGGCGCTCCCTGCGAGCAGCAGTGTAGTGATCACTTTGGCCGCGTGGTGTGCACCTGTTACCCCGGCTACCGTTACCACCGCGAGAGACACCGGAACCGCCAGAAGCCCTACTGCCTGGGTGAGTCTTTCCAATTGGCAAAAGCGTATGATTTCGTCTTTGGCCGATCGCGTGACGGGACGTGAACATATGTTTATTCTTAAGCAACATCATTTATTGTGCCACAAAGTTAAATGTTTGATTGCGACTGGTGCTGGAACTGGAACACGTGGCTGGGGAGAGGGCAGTCTGGGCTTCCCTGCTAAAGCTGTTGCCCCTGCGACGCGACCCCGGATAAGCGATAGAAAATGGATGGATGGATGGGGGCTTCCTGTATTGTTGTTGTGTTTTTTTTTTTTTGTTTTTTTTTTTTTGGTCATGTTATTCAATTCCTCTTGTTGGTTTTTAGTGTTCAAGTATAGCCCGTCCATCACAGGGTTTTAGATTATATTTTAACTCATTCACTCCCAAAGACGTTTTTAAACGTCTTTTCAGACTTGGTCTAGAATTGGCTGGTACTGAATGAGTTAAATGCCCCGCATAAACCAAATATCAAAATAAGGCAAAATAAAAGAAGCTCCCTCAAGCAATCCACAAATCAACAAACACCTCTCCTAAGCAACCATCAACTTCAGACAAATAAATGCTTCCCTCAAGCAATCGTCAACTTAAACGCCTCTCTCAAATAATCATCAGGTTAAGGCGTCTGCCTTCATTAGGCACCTTTGAACGCCTCCCTCAAGCAATCATCAACTTAAGACGAATAAGCACCTCGCTCAGTCATTCCGGAAGTCTTACATCAAGCAATCGTTAAAATTAACAACCGTGAACTTAAAACGAATGAAAGTCTCCCTACAGCGGCCATTCATTTATGACAAATAAAACGCCTCCCTCGAGTGCATACGCCCGTTGTATTTTGTGATTGTTACCATGGCAACCTCTTCCCACCACAGTGATGCTCCAAGTGCTGTATAAGCTGAAGACAGCCAAGGTGTTCGAGAGGGCCCGCGGCAAGGAAGAGAAGGCGAACGCGGACATCGTGGACGAGGACCCCTTCGCCATCCAGACGCTGTGCTGGTGCCCCGAGAGCAGGATGCTGTGTGTGGCCGGCGTGTCGGCGCACGTCATCGTCTACCGCTTCAGCAAGCAGGAAGTCGCCACTGCCAATGTGCAGGTTAGCATTTGCGTATCATGTCATGGGAAAAATAGTTTCCGTCGCATTGTCTTTTTAGCAGTTGCAAAAAGTGTGGAAAATTTCTGGTATACGGTAATTCCTTGGGAATTTAAAAATTTGGGAAATCTAGCGGGGGATAATTGTGAAGTGTCAGTGTTCATGTTAGGCAGTCCTGCTATATAATTTTTTTAAGGGGCCGCCCCATGACGGGCGGCCGGCTCGCGAGGTGTGATGTCACACGTCCAAACGTCGGCCGCACGGCACTGTGCGACCGCCTGCTTCTGTCCTTGTCAATTAAACGTGAACCATACTCGTTTGTGTCGGAACGTTCGTCACCAACGCAGCGGCGTGTGTTTCGATGATATCGTTCAATAGGGGAAATGAAAGTTGTTTTTTTTTTTTTGTAGCCATGTTGTTTTTATTGAGCAAATATATGACCCATGGAAGTATGTGTCATAAACCGGTTGATCTGTTCTCTCATTTGTAAAACGTGTCCTCTGAACATTCTAAAATAAACCAAATAGAAATGATGGCAATGGTCTCGCTAACAGCGCTGCATCATATCGTGGAGAAATCTGACAATGTGATGAACACGGGGACCTGCTCGGCCACGTGCGACGACTTCCAGCAGATCAAGGCCACCGTTTTGCAGCTGAAACAGAAGGTGAGCGAGCGCTCAAAATGGAACCTGAAATCACCAACGCTCATCAATGTTATTCGTACTGCAGTTCATCGTTCACACATCCTACTGCATCACAATAATGAATTCGGAATATATCACACATTGGAAGTAACTTGCCCAACACTGCAAATAAAAAAAAAAAAAAAAAACTTGATGTAAGCACTCGCTTAAGTCTTCATTGTGGAGATCTGCAGAAACCATCTCCCGCCTTTATTTTTCCACACAGTTCTATCATAGCGGGAGTCGCACGTGAACAGCCCCCTGGAGGTGTAATACACTACTTTATTTATTTCATCCTTTATTCCAAAAAAAAAAAAAAACGCCTGGACACATTTCACTTCACTTAATGTCTTTCTCCGAGTGCGAATTAGACAGCATTAAGCCAACGGTGGACTTGCATTTCCCTCCAGGAATCCATCTGCCACTCGTGGCGCTCTGGGTCACATGATTAATTGCTTCCCGTCATGTGGTGGTACTCCAGCTCTATACACGCCTAATATTAGATACACCACACAAGACGATAATCCCCAGTTGCCATCGACTTTTTGAAAGATGTACTAATTCATCATATTGTGTGGTTGTTTTCTCTGACCTACCTTACCTTCTACCGAGCGTCAAATTTACGAAGCACGCCCGCGAATCCTCGTAGAGGAGAAGCGGTTCAAATCACGGATGGATGGATGGAAATTTGGGTACATTTTGAACTTTTGTGATATGTGCCGAAGTTCTTATTTCACATCGGCTGCGAAAATGTTCGCAAGGTGTTGGATAAGCTCCGCCTGTGGGAGGGGCTAAAGGGGTGTCAGGTGCATCAAGAGCTGCCCAGGAAGGGTGCGCGGTGATCATCTGCATTCGTGCATTTCTCATTCTTTTTGCCTCATCGCTTCATCTCAAAATGCCCACTTCAGAAATAAATACAAGACCATTGTTGTTATTTACCCCCCCCCCACCCCCACCC
>NW_017805705.1:366769-392567 GCF_001891065.2 Hippocampus comes | reverse complement strand
GGTGCTGACCACAGCAAACGTCATAAATACCCTGCCATTGTGATGGACATCTGGCCCTCCAATTGGCAGTACAGTGTATTGATGATGTCATATCCCAGTTTTTTTTTTTTTTTTTTTTATTTTTTTTTTTTTTTTTTGGTCATGTTATTCAATTCCTCTTGTTGGTTTTTAGTGTTAAAGTATAGCCTGTCCATCACAGGGTTTTAGATTATGTTTTAAATGCCCCGCATGTAACACAAGCTGAGCTGGACATTTGCAACTTATTGTTTTCAATTCGTATTTTTCTTTTGTTTTTTTTTTTTTCAAAAATCATTTTTCTCTCTCGCCATTGTTTCTTCAGAATGTTATATTTTAGTATGGGCGACACTTTAGGCAGCGCTTTGTAAATAAACCTTGACCCCAACCGTGTCTCCGGCGTATGAAGCATACCGCATATAATATTATTCAGCCTAATTTTGTGTGCTTTTGACAGACATCAATGAATGCGGTGACACCAATACGACGGCGTGCTCCCAACTCTGCATCAACACGGTTGGGAGCTTCCGTTGCGAGTGCTATCCAGGCTTCTTCCTGGGGGAAGATGGGCGAACATGCAGCAAAGAAAAGAGAGGTCAGTGGTTTGTTTGTGGGGCGCAACTGGAGGGCACCGCCCAGCTGAGGCACATTGAAAGAGATAACATTTAAATAATGAAAATCAAAAAAAAATTATCATCAGCCCCACCGCTGCGCAGAGTTTCAAAAGCAACTATCTGGTGTGCCCAAACTGTATAAAATGCTCACAAACGGAGTTTAGCTTCTTTTGACATATGACTGCTCTGTATTACATAGAATACAAGTAGCGTTCGAAAGGAGATGTATTACTGATGGAGTGTGTTACCACAAACGGGAATGTGTGAATGTTGGGGTTATGTTGGGGCACTGTATGTCTTCGTCGGTGGGGATGTGTGCGCGCCGCCGCGCGCGCGTTAGTCCGCACGCACCTGGTAGTCATTACATATGGCGCGTCAGAACAGTTTTTCCCTCCCGAGCGTAAACTTTGAACCTTTCCACTCCGAGGTCCTTCCCTGCTTTGCCTTGATGCTCTTGAGGAAAACATCATAAAGGACTCGGAAGATGAAAAAAATAAAAATAAATAAAAAATAAGGATGTTCACGCCCATTCCGTCGCCAATGAGGCGGTCTTTCCTCCCAGGGGTGTCTCCTCGGTTTAGCAAAAGCAACGTGGTGCCCGACACTGTCAATCTGCCATTTAATGTATGCGCGTGGAAACAAAAGCGAGCTCTGTGCGCTGACCTTTTTTCATGATTGTTCCTCTGATTACCCAACCAGGGGAGTAAATGGGAACGACGGCGGAAAAATCCCGGCACACGGGTCCCGCTCAAAGGGCCGACCCATGACTGGCGGCCGGCTCGCGAGGTGTGATGTCACACGTCCAAACGTCGGCCGCACGGCACTGTGCGACCGCCTGCTTCTGTCCTTGTCAATTAAACGTGAACCATACTCGTTTGTGTCGGAACGTTCGTCACCAACGCAGCGGCGTGTGTTTCGATGATATCGTGCAATAGGGGAAATGAAAGTTTTGTTTTTTTTTTTTTTTGTAGCCATGTTGTTTTTATTGAGCAAATATATGACCCATGGAAGTATGTGTCATAAACCGGTTGATCTGTTCTCTCATTTGTAAAACGTGTCCTCTGAACATTCTAAAAAAAAAACAAAAAAAATGATGGCAATGGTCTCGCTAACAGCGCTGCATCATATCGTGGAGAAATCTGACAATGTGATGAACACGGGGACCTGCTCGGCCACGTGCGACGACTTCCAGCAGATCAAGGCCACCGTTTTGCAGCTGAAACAGAAGGTGAGCGAGCGCTCAAAATGGAACCTGAAATCACCAACGCTCATCAATGTTATTCGTACTGCAGTTCATCGTTCACACATCCTACTGCATCACAATAATGAATTCGGAATATATCACACATTGGAAGTAACTTGCCCAACACTGCAAATAAAAAAAAAAAAAAAACTTGATGTAAGCACTCGCTTAAGTCTTCATTGTGGAGATCTGCAGAAACCATCTCCCGCCTTTATTTTTCCACACAGTTCTATCATAGCGGGAGTCGCACGTGAACAGCCCCCTGGAGGTGTAATACACTACTTTATTTATTTCATCCTTTATTCCAAAAAAAAAAAAAACGCCTGGACCACATTTCACTTCACTTAATGTCTTTCTCCGAGTGCGAATTAGACAGCATTAAGCCAACGGTGGACTTGCATTTCCCTCCAGGAATCCATCTGCCACTCGTGGCGCTCTGGGTCACATGATTAATTGCTTCCCGTCATGTGGTGGTACTCCAGCTCTATACACGCCTAATATTAGATACACCACACAAGACGATAATCCCCAGTTGCCATCGACTTTTTGAAAGATGTACTAATTCATCATATTGTGTGGTTGTTTTCTCTGACCTACCTTACCTTCTACCGAGCGTCAAATTTACGAAGCACGCCCGCGAATCCTCGTAGAGGAGAAGCAGTTCAGGTCACGGATGGATGGATGGAAATTTGGGTAGATTTTGAACTTTTGTGATATGTGCCGAAGTTCTGATTTCACATCGGCTGCGAAAATGTTCGCAAGGTGTTGGATAAGCTCCGCCTGTGGGAGGGGCTAAAGGGGTGTCAGGTGCATCAAGAGCTGCCCAGGAAGGGTGCGCGGTGATCATCTGCATTTCGTGCATTTCTCATTCATTTTGCCTCATCGCTTCATCTCAAAACGCCCACTTCAGAAATAAATACAAGACCATTGTTGTTATTTACCCCCCAACCCCCACCACCACCACCTCTTTCTTCACACAAGATACTGTCAAGCAGTCCTGATGTTCCAGAGCAGAGGACCAACGAGAAAATCCCAGCTGCCTTTTTAACGGGACCACCGGGTCTGCCTGGTCCACCAGGTAAAGGCGCATCTTATTAAACCATTAAAGCCTCAAAAAAGCGACAAACTTGACAGAACCACGCAGCCCGAACGATTACGGAGTCTGATGGAATATTAAGATGGTTTTTTTTCCCCCCACAGTTTATCATGTATGTCTCCAGTGGTTTCAACAACACGTCTGTGTTTAATTATTTACTTTTTGTTTAGGAGATCCAGGACCAACGGGACAGCCAGGTCTTGTCGGACAGTCGGGGCCCCCGGGCCCTCCCGGACCAAGGGGCCTGATGGGTCCCCTGGGGCCCACACCAGACTTGTCCCACATCAAACGAGGCCCTCGCGGACCTGTGGTCAGTTGATACCGTGCAACGCTTTATTCTGGGAAATTGACAACAATGTTCTGCTGAACGCTTTTTTCGTAACTTGACCTCCGAACGTACATTTCATTTTCGTTGTCATCAGACAATTTTGATGTCATTTTTTTTTTCTTTCCGCTCATGATTCCACAACTTCATTTCTCCCTTAAATAGATGATCGTTACACTGCAACTTTGTATGACTCATTTGCAGTATGACATCACATGCAAATATGCGGAGTTGATTTACGGTTATTAACACAACCTATTAAGGCCCGATACATTTCAGATAAGCCTGAAACGGCGCAAGGTTGACGACCTTTTTGAGGGAAGAATGACGAAGGGTTAATCCGCTGACAAGCGGTTTTCTTTGGCCGGGTTACGTTCTCTGCCCGCGAGCGTCATCCTTTCATGTTGATTAGTGAAACCGGGACGTCGACCAAGAATGCGCAGGATGCGGTTTGTGCGTCGCCACGTTGATGAACGACACTATCAACACCCGTAATCAGACGAGCGAGCGGCGTTCACCGGGCCAAAACCTCACAAAGGCCTGCGGCGAGCGTTCGGAGGGTTTTAATTACATATGTTCGTCTCCGAAAACCTCTTCGTTCTCATTAGCGCTGTGTCGATGTCGTTTGGGATACTTACAGCAGTCCATGCGCACTGACAACGGTTAGCTTAAAAAGCTTGTCTCAATTCAGAAGGCTTCAGGACTTTTTAACAATTAGGACTTTTTTTTTGTTTGTCATCACGTTGTCACGTCATAGAACTTTCCCTGGTGATTCTCTGGCTTTACTATTCTCGTCGTAATTGATTGTGACACGATATTTACTGTCGTACGACTATCTCCTGTTCTCGCAACGGTTTCTTTCTCGCTTAAACGGGCACGTCGGGACTATTTTTTTCTTATATTAATTCTACACATGCTTTTACTTGATACGAGGTTGTTTTTTTTAATTATTTATTTTTTTTTTTTAGATTATTTTAGTTGGCTTTATTTTACTCTCTAAAACTCTTAACTTCTTTTTTAAATTTTTTTTTTTTTAACTCATGATTTCAAAGTCCTGTAAATGTGTTAACTCATTCAGTACCAGCCAATTCTGGACCAAGTCTGAAAAGACGTTTAAAAACGTCTTTGGGAGTGAATGAGTTCATTTGAGCTGACCTGAAATCAAATCAAATTCCACACCGCCAACCATAACAAGGACCAAACATAGTCAGTCAGTCAGTCAGTCATTAACCGAGCTCATCATCTTTACTGAACACAATTAAAATGCGTAAGCTTGAACCAATATGAGCTGCTGTCTTTGTCCAACAGGGGGCGCCGGGAGCGCCGGGAAAAGACGGACACCAGGTGAGATGACGTTTGGGAACAAGTTCAGCTGCGGTTAATAGAGGTTCGGTGTCAGCTACACGGCGATGATTGCTAACAGTCGAAGTTGCCGAATCGGATTTAAGACGTACGGCTGATTGTTCGTGACGTCTGTGATCCACTCAAGTGCAAACATGTTTGGGTTTTTTTTTTTTTTGCGCCGGGAAAATCAAAAGTGAGCACACGCGGGGGCGAACAATTTGGAGTTGTTCAAGTGGCCATTAAGTTTTTTTTCTCAATCGGTGTTAAGAAAATCCCGCGGGACCACTCGGCACGTCTGGGATATTTCAGGCTTTTTCTCTTGAAGGCTTCGTCAGAGAACTGGAATGGTTTGCTCTGCTCTGCTTCACCTTGATGAGAAACCAAAAGGCTTCAAGATGCGCCAAACTTCAGAACGAGACGTCTGTTAACGTTTTGTCTTTTCTGCCTCGTTTCGGATTTTTTTTTCTCAGACACGTGAAGGCTGGATTTGCGTTCCGCTCCAATTTAGGCCTAAGATACAAACTGTAAAAATATTCATATTATATATTAAGGCATTGCATTTTGTAAAAGAATGCACGCGTCACAGGGAACTTATCGGAACCTGATCGGTTAAATACAAAATTATTTCCCAACCTTGATCGGGCCAAGGTACACATTTTACATGACGTAAAAAAAAAAATCTCACAGTTCCCCCCCTCACCCAAAAGTATCATCCCGATTTTTTTTTTCCACATCATATAAATCACAATTCAAATGGTTTGTAACAGTACTTGAGATCACAACGTAGCCAAAGACGACCCCTCTTGATTGAATTTTAATGAACTTATGACATCTTTTGGAACTGTGCCACTTACCTTAATACCGATTTTTTTTTGCTCGGCTTTAGCAGCTCGCTGGTGCGGTCCAATTCAGGTGCCTTAGCCACAGGATACACAGAATCCTTCAATTTTCCCGCAACGGGGATGTTTGTGTGGATAGATTGGAGGGTGATGCTAATCTGTCTCTCCGAGTAACAAATCCAAACCATCTGCCAAAACACTCGCAGCCCCAACGTGACCCCCCGCCGAACTACCTCAGCGGTCGGGCAAAAGAGCGCTACCGTAGATCAACAGTCATTCTTCACAGTTGCTTTTACACTCGTTAAAGGAGAGAGAGAAAAAAAAAAGTACAATATTATGAATTCCTCTCGTGTTCCCCTTTACTCAAATTCATCTAAACTAAATATTTGTTTCTTTACTCTCCAGGGTGAGCGAGGAGCACCCGGGCCTGTTGGACCTCCGGTAAGACATTTGCCACCTAAAAATCTGTTGCTTAATAAAAAAACTAGCGCTGTCGTTTCAGTGTCGCTCGCAGACAGACGCAAAAATAAACGGCGCTCTTGAGGAGGAGTAACAGTGGAGCACATCAACTAGGACAACGTGATTGACTTTGGACTTATAAAAATGACAATCATATGTGGGTAAAAAAAAAAAAAAAGTATTACGCTTGTAACATTAAGATTAAAATGTTGCGCTCTCTTAAAAATTGCAGTTTTGTTGTGATGAAATCACAATTACTGTCACATCAAATCAGAATTTTATTCATACTCATGAAATGATAACTTTACTCCAGTATGAAATGACATTTAACTCTTGTAAAGTTATATTTGTGGGAAAAAAAAATGGTAGTCTTAAAGGAACTCAAAGTTCAATTCTATTCATGTGAATAGATCAATTAAAAATGTTACTCAGATTTTTTTTTCTGTTAAAAATGGCAGTTTCATTCTCATAAAATCACACTTGTATGACTGTATCCTGCCATGCTTGTCGAGCTAAAAATTTTAGGACCCCAAAAATATATATTTTTTTCTTTCATAGTAAAATAACAACTTGTTCTCATAAAACGACATTTGTAGTCTCATCAAATAATTTTATTCTCTTATGAATTAAGAATTTATTCTTGTAAAAAAAATTGCACTTTTGTAAAGCTGCAATTGTGTTTATGTACTTTGTAAAATCACAAATGTATTCTTGTGAGCATTTGTTTTATTCTCAGGAAATGCAATTTCCTTCACCCCCCCCAAAAAAATCATGTAAAATCTTCTGGTCTAGTAGAAATTGTATTTGACATAAAATTTTATTGATTGAAATTTTCAGTTAAATTCATGGGAAATTACAATGTTCTCACAAACTATTTTGCAGCAAACCCATCTTGTCAAATTGTGATTCTATGATTTTTTTTTTTTTTTTTTTTTTTTGTAACACGGTGTCGCCCAAATAGCTATGACCCAAATTGGGGCGAGCGCCATAGAAAACGGTTGACTGCATGTTCTAATCCGCTTTTCTCACTGTTCGTTCCTTACGTCTTTGTTGTCGTCAACGTGTAGGGCCCTCCAGGCTCTTTTGACTTCCTGCTGCTCCTCATGGCCGACATCCGCAATGACATCGCCGACCTGCAGATCAAGGTGTACGGCCGAGCGCCCCTCTACCCGGGGGAGGAGCTCCCCGCGACGCCCGGCCCCTGGCGAGACGGCCAGGATGCGGGATCGGGTGAGGACTTTCGAGAGACTCTGCCGCCGCCGCCGCCGCCGCCGCCGCCGCACTCCAAGAGGACCCGCAAGAGGAAGCCACCGCGAGGCACAACCAACAGCAATGGATTCTAAATACTCAATGTGAGGTGTACATTTTTTTAATATTATTTAACTATTAACAGAACGTATCGTATGCCTTTTGGGTCACAGATATTTATTTTTCTATGACATATATATGCAAGATGATGGTTGTTTTTGACGTCCTTCCCAGCACATTGAAATGAAAGAACTTTACTATACGTCATCTCGTTCGGGTTATTATTGGCAGTAACATTCTTTGTACTTGATTTATTTATCATTCTCTTATTATAGTATTGTTTGTTAAAATCACGTGATTCCTATTTTTTATCATAAAGCACATATCTCACAGAACCGCACGTTTTGTTTTGGGGGGGTTTTTGCTGGGTCAGCGTTTGTTCAACGTTGCAAAGACGTTCGCCAGACATTCCCAAACAGTTTTTCTTGTCACCATCGAATTTTGAACATTTCTTTTGCGACGAGAAAAACTGTTTGGGACCATTGAAATTGTCGGCGAACGTCTTTGCGACAGTTTGTGACATTGAATGACCCCTGATGAAAAAGCAACATTCCGTGGGTGCGCATAAACCTGCGAACTTTCGCCGCTCAGTGACATACGGCTTTCAATTATCGTACAAGAGTGCTCGCCTGCTGTTCGGGTGGATGGAGACCAAGCCCCGCCGTGAATAGCCAAAATCTGTGAATAATTGATTATCCTTGACCAAAACCAACATTTTTTTAGCTCTGCGAAGGCATCGCTGCGAATCAACTATTGATTTTATTTGTACTTTTGAACATGTACGAGAAAGCAGTCTAACAATTACGTCAAATCGTCTTCGAGATTGATGCCAGGTGTAAGATGAGTCCACTGTGATGCTTTGTCGCCGTAGTAACAGCAAAACAACTGGCGGATGATAATGTAAATGTTTTTTTTTTTTTTTTTTTTTAAGGGTCGTTGACATGCTTCCCAGTGCTGCGGTAAATCTCCGCTTCACACCGCTGATGTAATATCACACGTGTTAATCGTTTATGCACTTAAGACTCTTCGCGGTACAAATGATAACAACGTGACTAATGTCATATACACACAGAGGCGCGCACACACATTTCAGCCTGATAGCGTGACATGTAACAATTCAAAGTATTGTTATTCTTTGCTTTTGCTGCCTTTGTGTCTGTTTCCCCCTCCGCCGCTTGTAAATGTACAACTTTATTCCCATGAACTAAAGATTTGATTGCATTATACTTTCTCAACCAAAAAAGGCGGTGTATGTTTCTAAAATCATCATTTTCAGAGGGGAAAAAAAAAAAATTCTGGCAAGATTACATTTTTAGTTTCGTAACACAGTGCACTCTGTTGTTGGATTGTTTTCCAGAGGAAGACACTCACAAGGTCAAAGTGTTGAATTGGTCTGTTGACGGACCAATTCAACAAAAGTTAGGAAATCGAGTGGTACTTTGACTTATTGGTGTTCTCAATAGTACTAATACAGCGGTACTAGTACAGGGGTCTGCAACCTGCGGCTCTAGATCCACATGTGGCTCGTTCATCTGCCCGCTGTGGGTTCCCCACCGTGACTTTGGAAAATAAATATTTAATTTGACACTGTTGACTATTTTGTTTGGAAGGAAGCTTTAACCGTGCGGCTTTTGTTTCGGGGTTCAAAATGTTTTTGTTACATGCAGGGATATAATGTTTTTGCTCGTCCTAGCTTTTTTGATTTGACAGATACAACACATTGTAGTTTATCATACATGTTGACATACATATATAAGTAATAAGTGAGAGAGAGAGAGAGAGAGAGAGAGAGAGATATCCTTTTGCCATCTAAAATGAGGATTGCACTGTCTCTCTTTCTTTAGATGGCAAAAGCGTTTTGTGGCTCCTGGTATTTTATTTTCTGTGATCGACGCCCGGAATGTCTCTGACTGAGTTGCTGATTTTTTTTTTCTTTGGTTTGGTTTATAGCCAACCCCCATTTTGGTGAAAATCGCATATTGGAGGTTTATCAGGGGTGTTTTTGTCAATTATCATCAATTTTGTCGATTATACACGAATTTTCGCTATTTACAGGCTGGGATGGCCCCTGTCTCCCGAATAACGGGGGATCCACTATATGTCAGCTCATTTGTTTTTCCATTCAAATAAACTGAAATGACATTTATCCCAGCACCCCACCCCCCCCCCAAAAAAAACAATTTGAATTGTGTTTGTAACTCAGAGAAAATGCACTGTAATTTGTAAGAAGTAATAAAACATTTTTAAAAAGAGAATGTCAAGACATGAAATGGTTTTCTAAAATGCAATCGCTTTACGGTGGGACAAAAGTCACAACAAGTGTAGAGTTGAATTGGAATCGCTCTTGCAAGTGTTCTTATTTTCAATTTTTTGGTGTAAACATTTGTTGCACTCGTAGCTACGTAGGTGCACTAGTAAATCAAAGTAATTTATATTCAAATATGATCACATTCACGAATTATATTTACTGCGACCAAAGTTCAAGAGGCTGCGCTGGGCCTCTTTTGGGCTTCCAGCTGCGTTTAAGTCATAAAATTTTGTTATTTGAACTTTTTTTTTTTCCCCCTTGACCTCATCCACTTTTGGAAGAAGAAAAATTCTAATCTTAGGTGCGACATGTCATTGTTGTTTTCTTGAAAAACAACCACAGACGTGGTAAGAAAACTGTGACGTGCCCCGTTGGTGTCGTTCATCATTTGTGCTTCTCTGCGTGTTTCCAAAATGGAGACTTTGGAAAATATTGGAAATAATCTGTGCCAGGGCCAAAATGTCGCCACCATAAAACTTTAAACTGTGACATCAAATGTAGTGCTTTGCTGCCATGTTATGACATCTTGGTCCAAAGGAGTTATGTTGATGTGAGTTGGGGAGCTTCGATGAGACAAATGGGAGCACTTCACCAAATATTATAAACTTTTTTTTTTTTTTTTTTTTGCAGTTCATATACACGACTTCACAACATAAATATTTATAGTGGTTTATAACTATCACAAAGAAGGAACAGGAACATGTTTTTTCTTTTTAATTAAAACTACACTATTCATTGCCCTCTTACGTAAACAATAATATGGCACCATGTCCATTCCTACATGCCAGTTCAAAATTATGACCTACTTGTGCTCTTTGTGTTTTTCCAAATGCATATTTCTACTTTATGGCATGTTTCTGTAGGTTCTTATGGTCTCGGATGTTTCACTGCATGAGCACGCTGATTTAAGAAGCGTAAACTTCATCCTTTGAGGTGACGTCCAACCTCTCTGTAGTTGTTCAGTTTACTGCCGCTTTGCCAACTAAATACAAGACGTTCTGCTTTGGTTTCTTGCCGTGACGTCATGATATCGCAGCCAGGACGCCCCAATTGTATGGAGAGCCGCACTACCACTGCAAACCACTAGGTCGCAGTCATGGTTCACAACAAACTGGACGCCGGCCTCTCAGCACCACTCAAAAGCAATTTCAAGCACTTCCAAACTGGGGTGCAGAGACCCACAGGCGTCTGTCCTGGGGAGTCTTCAAAATAACTTGCAATAAATGATTATCTTGTATCTTTTTTTTTTTTTAGTGCATACCTACAACGGACAGGCGTCTGTCCTGGGGAGTCTTCAAAATAACTTATCTTGTATCTTTTTTTAGTGCATACCTACAACGCCAATAAAAGAGAAAATGTACACATTAAAAAAAAAAGTTTTTTCGTAATTAGTCCGCCCGACTTTAACTTTGGGCCAATTGGCCATTCTAATAGTTGGCTATGTGTGCTCCTAGTATGCAAAAAAAAAAAAAGACAAATAGATGTTCATCCCAAATTGTGATTTTTTTTTCTCCATGACAATATTTTTTTTTCCTCATGCAAATGCAACTTAAAACTTTTTGTTTGTTGTTATAAATTTTGGTAAGTTTCTCATCAGTAACTAGCTGCCATTAACGTGGCAATGGCATCAACATAATACTCAGCGCCATCTATAAAATTCCAACATTACTCAGGTAATAAGAAATCAGACTTTATTCTCGGAATACTTTACAAGAATTTTCCTTGCGATATGACATCGCACAATGCATTATCCTTTTTCGTTGTTGAAATGAAGATTTTTCTCAAAAGATAACGATTAAATTTGTTTTAATGTTTCACGACCTTGTTATCATTCCAATCATTTTTTTGTAAATAGTCTTGAGTTGTTTGACTTCAACATAGTTTTTTTATGCAGTTACACAACTCGGCAGCCCGCTCTGGGTTGTCAGCTGGCATTCTCGCCACAATGGCGTCAGCGTAATGATCAACACTATCCGCCTTTTCCAAGTCGTCTTTATTTGTGTAAACAAGCGACAAAACATGACCTCACTGTTTGCGCGTCGTGCCTTTGTGTCCGTAACGAGCCCATTTTCCGAGCATGCGTTTGATTAAAATGGCGGTCCACCCCAATTGAAGAACACCCCCCCCCCCTCCCAACAAGCTTATCTTGTTAGAGGAAAGTTGGCACTTCATTTCCCTCTACCAAAATCTCTTGTGGAAGTAATTAATCGAGGGTAAGCCTTAAAAGATTCCAAATATTTACTGAAGTGGACCCTTGTCTCCTAATTATATCTTCCCCATCACCACCACCTCCCCCCTCGTTATTTAGCTCCAAAAGATGCACCCCTTGAATAGGAGAAAATTAGTGTTACCCAATTCATTAATGAATGCGTTTTGCGTGGGCGGCAAATTAAGCGCCCCAAAAATCCTCCATTCAGCGAAGATTATGATGTAAAAGAAAAAAAAGAAAAATACAATGTTGCGGCTAGGGGACAGTGCAAATGCGCTTCTAATGAGGTGAAAGGCACCCCCTTAACATCCATCCAGCCCCCTCCTCTTGTTGAAGGAAGTATGGAGAGAGTGGACGCGGACAATAATAAGAGATTGCAAACAGGTAAAAGAGGATTGAATGGCTCTCTTTCTGGGACTCCTGGGGGGCCCTGGGGCCCTGCCAGCACAACAACACTTGGTCCCGGAGAGAAGCCACCCCCACCTCCTGTTGTGAATGGTGAAGTTTTTGAACACGGGACTGACACACACACATACTCTCTCTCTCTCTCTCTCTCTCTCTCTCTTTAAATCACCTAAAGAGTGCCAGTAATACATAAATAAAGAGTCAATAGACTTGTGTAATTACTGTGTAATGACATGTGTAATTACTCATCATTCTGTTGAATGTTGGGAAGGATTAGGAATCATGCATGTGCTGTACACAATCTTTCTAGATTTGGGTCTAAACATCAGTTAATCACTCCAGTACCATCACGCACTCCATGACACTTTTTCAAACCTATTTTTAAACCCATGAAAACTACTGGTACTTGTAGTACACTCTCTCTCTCTCTCTCTCTCTCTCTCTCTCTCTCCCTCTCTCTCATTGAGTTATCTTTACTCTGGCTTTGTCTCGGCTAATTGGAGCTGATGAGGCCCCTAATTGGTCGCTTTTTCACAAGGCCCGCCCACTTCAAGCCATTGCAAGCATGTGCGGAGTTAATGAGAGGCCTGAAGACTAAGAAAGAAATCCGTTGCGGCAAATGCAAGAAAGGGAACGTTGAGGGTATTTTTTTTTTTTTTAAGACCAGGCGGGGCACCACTCCCACCACACTTGTGCGCATAAAGGGGTGCGGGGGGGGGGGCTGGGGGTTGTATGCTATTGTCGCCATTGCTTAAATAATGAGAAAGAAGGTCGCTTCTGAAATGAATGTGCCAAAGTCCGATGAGTGGCCTAACCCACTCCAGGCCGGACCACACTGGACCTCGTTGGAGCGAAGCCCCCCTCTCAAAGGTGGGACCCTTGGGCATTGTGAGGACGGAGCATGTGCGGCACTCAGCCACTTTCAGGGGGCGAATCATTTTTTTGTGTTTTCTCTTTAGAAACACCGTAAAAAATAGAATTTCCTACTTACTGCACTGTACTTGGTTCAACATTACGATACACAAAAAGCTGCATTGAGATTGAAAGAAGGGAATAGCGGCGGGAATCGAAGAGTAACACAACCATAAAATATGTCTTGGGAGATGTCGATACTATCGTGATATGGTGCCTTCGATCTATTTTTATCGATTATGCAGGACATCATCTGCTGTCCACTGTTTTCTACTTTGGTCATGTGACATTTGCAAGGTGAGCTGTGATTGGTCGACTCGTCACCCGAACCTTAAAAAAACATAATCAAGGGTGTTTTTATATATATTGGTTCACACATGACACGTTGACAACAACGGCATATAATTGACTGGGCAAATATTTGCGCCGGTGACCGAGATGAGGTTTTCACAGGCAGCGCTGACCCGTTAACATCCAGCAGGTTGTCATTGTGCATGGCTAAATTGAGCTATTAGCATGGCTTTTGTCATTTTAAATCACATTTGCCCTCAAAGGAGTGCAGCTTTAACTCCCTAATGAGGACTTTGGTCACAAAGGCACAGAGAGCTCTTGTTTATTTTATTCTCTATATCCACTGAGCTTTTAAACTGTGCTTCCAAAAAACATGCGGCCTCAACAAAGCGTGTTGTGGTTGTAGTTTGCGGTGGTGTACAATTCCTTTTTGAACTACCTGACAGGGTCAAAACACAATCAAAAAAATGCTCTGATTTATTGTCTTTATTTTGAGCCGAAAAAAAACGTTGCCAATAATACATCCTAAAAAAACAATACATGTGAATTACGGTATATGTGGTAGCTAAGATAGTAAAAAAGGCTTATTTTATATATTTAGTGATTCATAATAATACTGAAAAATACATAATTAATAAATATGTTATCTTCAAATGTTGGTGTTGCTTTAATTTTCAGAGTGGACATAAAAACTCAGAAAGAAATTTGTATTTTTAAACAAAAGTGTATTTTCCCAAATATTCTACAATTTATGTAAATCTTATCTTATCTTAAATACATAGCACACAAAGGATACAACCTACACTTTTTGTTTTCTTATTTTCAAAGACAAAGCTGAAGACAAGAAATGTTGTTTAATGATGAAAAAAAAAAAAAAGAAAAATCACATCTGCCATGCATGTTGATGGATTTCATGGATAAACAAAATCTTGGCGTTCAACATGAAATGACACCGGCAGAGTACATGAAACCTGATCAGTCTAAAGCCTTACAGATCACTTCTTGCCATTTGCTGATCAGCGCCAGCGCCACAAGAGTCAAAATCCCCAGATTAGCGTTGCCACAATAGCTCTGTTTTGTGCCGGGGCTCGACAGGAGCGGGCCGGGCCGAGACCAAGGCCACTGGGGCCCCCTCTGTACACGGGGGCGGAACCAGTCAAAGTCAACAGAAAGTCAATGGTGTCTCATTCGTGTCACTTTGCATCTCCCGCCGAGGCTTTCACAACCCAGTGCAGAGCCAAAGCTTACGACACAATCATTTTGACACAGAAATGAATTAGTTGCTCATCTGTTTAAGTGATGCTAGATTTTGTTTGATCAATCTCATTGTCTTTCTAGGTTTTTTTGGGGAAACAATGCATCCACATGCGGGTCACCAGTGACAGGGGTGGCCCTGGTAGAAATCTGGGGCTACTCAGTGCATTTGAAGTGCCCACAATCAATGTGTCCTTTAATTCATATTGTTCCATTGGTTAATATATGCTGTCTTGTCTTTTTACATACATCATAGAAGTCATGTCTTGTGGGCTTGACAGCCAATCATCTGTGTATTTCATGAGAAGTGGTCACAATTGTCACTTCTGTTAGGAAGCCACTCAGATGCCTGAATTAAGTTGTCTGTATTGGGAATAACCCAAAACATGGAAGTGGAGCACTTCCAAGCAACATGCCAAACAAACTTCAAGATGCTACGCTGAATGGCTCTGAAAGACCATGACGACATGGAGGCACGCTTCATTCTGTGAATTTAGTTACATCTCTAATTATCCTTTTTTTCCCCCTCCATCAACGTCATCGGGTAGGCCAGATATATTTGGCCTCGGGCCAATTTTGGCCTGCAGGGAGCATGCTGCCAACCACTGCCCTACAGTAAGGATAATGATGGGAAAATGGATGGATGCAACATGTAAGAAACTTTTTTTTTTCTATTTCTGCAACAAGCACAATGTTTATACTCAAAATATTCCATTATGGTGGGACATAGAGCTGTGAAAAAAAGATGGAGAACCACTGTTGTAAACCATTAATGTCAAGTGCTACATGTGTGGCAACTAAATAAGTTTTTTTTTCCTATAGCTGGGGCTCTTCTGATTTTTTTTTCTTCTCCTTCTTCTTTCGACAGCGGGCTGTGGACATCTAAACTTGTCCTCTGTCCCACGATGTACTGACGTCGAGTTGGACCAGCCCCCGCCGTGTTGGCTTTACTCAAAACGACGCGTGTCGTGTCACATCCCCGGAGGCTCCCCGTAGCAAGTTTGTGTGAGCGAGAGGCGTGGACCAATCAGAAGGCGCCCTGTTGGCCTCCGGGCAATCCCGTCATGCTCGTGTGCTGCCGCATCCGCGGCCCCCCCCCGCCGCTTCGAGTACAAGTATAGCTTTAAGTGGCCCCATCTGGTCCAGGCGAACGGCACGATCCCCTTCTGGATACACATGGGCAGTAAGTGCAGATGTCAACGTCTTCCCGGTCGTGCAAAAGCCACAACGGCAAAATAGCCGGGCTAGCGGCGCTAACCGCCACGTTGAACCCAATTAAACCTTGCCAGTGAACGTGCATCTTTGACAGCTGTCAATGAATGAGATAAAAGTAGTAAGACATTCAACGTTAAAGTTGGACGTTGCGTCACGAGTTTAACGTGAGCATCTGGATTGGTGCTCAGTCAGCTGATAGTGGACTCGACTGTGCAGCCTCGATTCATCAAGTACCGCTTAGGGACAGTTAGATCTAGATACACGAAAGGCCAACAGTATTACAATTAAGAGGCTCTGTTTTTATTGCTTTACTCATGTATTCATCCAATTGAAAACAGATTCCCATTTACGATGCCGACCTGGCTGCAGACAGTCGAGCAAAACATGGCAAAAGTAAATACAAATAAAGACATCGGACAAATCGCACAATCTGATGTACACAAAATAAAGCACAAAACATAAAAGCCTTCAAAATGAGACTTCTACTATCAGTAACAGTAAAACAGTCTTAAATAGCTAGACAAACTCCTCCGCTCCAGTCAAAATCACACTATCGCCCCATTCACTCGCACTCATAAACTGTTAATAGGCAAGAAAGAGCGTTCCAACGTAAGCTACCATAGTGTTGTTTCCGTTTTTGGAAATTACCATGTCAGGATATAAAGTACATGACATGACACGAGAGACCGACCGTGTTCAACCTTTGAAGGCTGCAGTCAAGTCCACCTTTATCAAATTTGAGTCACAAAGGTCCAAGTCAAGTCAGAGTCCACAAGGTCCAAGTCCAGCGAAGATCAACAGTACACCAAATCTTAAAACTGGAAAAAAAAAATCAATTTTCACAACCAGAACATTTGAGAAATTTCATTATGCTAAACAGTCTTCCTGGATGGCACGGAACCTTTTGCTTTATTAACTGTGTGCAGATAAACAACCAAACAATGTTGCTTTATCAACGTTGCTCAATCTGGAGTCAATTGCTTCCGGGTCTGTTAAATTGAGTGTCCACTGTGCCTTCCAGCAGAGATATTGAGGAGTCGATGAGTCAGGAGTCGCAAATGTTGGGGAACTGGGACAAGGGCTGCAATGATTACTCGGCTGACTTTTTTTTAATGAACTCGCCGATCAGCGATCGGATCCAAAATCCGAACCGTGTAAAGATCTTAGTAAATCCATCCCCTTTCTGTATGTGCCAATCCCACGGTTTTAAAGCGTATCTCTCATTTCTGTGGTTAGATGCCATCCCCAGTGCGGAGCAGGTGCGCCTCGCGCCGTCCCTCAAGAGTCAGCGGGGGTCCGCATGGTGCAAGAACAAGGCGTCCTTCAACCATTGGGAGGTCGAGGTCATGTTCCGGGTGACCGGAAGAGGCCGCATGGGAGCGGATGGCTTGGTAAGAAGAAGTCGACAGGAGCTTCCGAGTAATTTGATCTCATGTTGTCTGAGTGAGGAACGTTAACTTTATTCTAATGTCCTCCTTGGCTGTGTTTGCTTGTTTGTGTTTTACCCCGCCGGCTTCTATGCTGCCCTTTTGTTTCACTCACTTCGCTTATTTATTTATTTTTTTTAACCATGTTATCTTTGTTAATGCAATGAAAGTTCCTAAGGGTGGAGATTTTTGTTTTTCCTTTTGTGTCATTTCCAATTTCAACTCTTTAAATTGATCAATAACTAACTCGTTTCATCAAACCTTTTGGGTCTGCCTGTATATTTAGTTCATTGTTAGCTTATTCTAAAAATTTGAAAGCATCGTTGACTTATTTTGGAAAGCGCTCTTCAAATTTAAATGCATTATTATTATTATTCTCGTTATTATAATCACTGAGAACATGCAAATTTCACACAGGAAGGATACAGCCCAGATTTGAACCCACGACCTCAGAATTGCCAACTTTTTGTTCACTGCCAAGCCTCGCATTTCAATGGAAAAGGAAATTGGACCAGAGTTTGCTATTTAGCATCCGTTCTCCCTGGGCAGGGAGACAAAAAACAAAAAAAAAAAAACAACAACCAACCAACCACAGAAGCCAAAAAAAAAAAAAAAAACAACCAACCAACCAACCACAGAAGCCAAAAAAAAACAAGTCTAATTAGAAAGCAAAGTCTTGTTCTAATTGTACGGTGCGGGTGCAATCAACCTGAGGTTAGTAAAACATAAAACACATCAGATAACGACAAGCATAGTTGAGGTCAAGCAAGTCCAATCGAGGTCAACTCATTCGTTCTTGATATTTTTCTCAAACGGATGCGCGGGCTAGTGTCAAGTTTTAATCGTCACGGGAGAAAACGGGGACACTCCGCGGAGAAATGACTTGTAGCCGCTTGTTTCCAGCATCTTGTTCTTTCGCCCACCTGTGTATGCGGTAAGAGAAACACCAAAATGTCCGCAGACGAGTTAAAATGGGAGTCAAATTCAGCAGGGCAACACGGAAGTGCTCATTTTCAAAGCCGTCCGGGCTAATTCTGCAAAGCACTCATGACGATTCATTCTTATTTTTTTATTTTTAGCTTAGAAGAATTCAAGAGAGCAAGTCTCTGCATTCAATGACGACTAGGCGCAAGGTTGGAATGGCGTTCAGCCGGCGGCGCGCCATGACGGCAGAACAACGAGCGCAGGAGTGGCGAATTCACATAGCCCAAAGGCAGCGGCTGCTTTTTTTTTTTTTCGCCGGTTGCCTTACAGGTTGTGTGAGAAAACATTATTTGTCCTGACTGGCTGTCAACAAACAAGTCGAGCGTGTTTGCGCCTGCGATAATTGAGGCTTTGTGGTCGAGAGTTGATTGTGAATCATCAATTTTGTGTCTTGGGCGTTTGTTATCCATTCCCGACTTCCTTTCCTAAAAATGATGGATACTGTGTTGAACGTGAGACCTCCACACGGGCCAAAAGCGTATTTGTTTTTCACTCGGGGTCGGGGAGGTGGGGGAGGTGGGCAAAATGATGGCATTTTGGTTTGGTACTGTTGTTTGAATCACAAGAAGCATTTCAATGTACTCTTGTCTGGTTTTGTAACGACAGGCCATCTGGTTCACTGACGCTCAAGGCTACCTGGGACCCGTGTACGGCTCCTCGGACAAGTGGAACGGGGTCGGAATTTTCTTCGACTCCTTCGACAACGATGGAAAGGTCGGTGTCCAGTCCGCCGATTCATTCCTGAGACGTGTCTTTGGAGTCGCCGAATAAAGAACGGCGAAGGCTAGGAGAGGCAAATTATTAGCATTGCGGGGTGGCCAATTTGAATTATTAGTCACTTGTACAACAAAAATGCTTAAAAAAATTCCTATTGGCAGTATTTTTATTTGGCAAAGATGGCGATGATCGACATTTATTTTGCTTATTCCGCCATCGTGACAAGCAAATGGTCAAAAGGTCGCGCTTGATCACGTTTCGGTTTGCGATTTGTGCGCGAGTGCATATTTGTTCAGGATGAGCATGTTTTGTGTCCCCCTCCAGAAAAATAACCCGGCCGTCATCGTCGTGGGAAACAACGGCAAAAATATTTATGACCACAAGCAGTAAGTAAACACTTCCGTTGCTCTGACGTCGCCACCTCACATTTGAGCAATTTTAAAAGAAGATTAGGAAATATGATTATATTTGCTTGAAAGGAAATAATCCCCTATCTTTCCCTAATCTCCCGCAGACCAAGTGAAAGCTTAAAATGACTTTTTTTTTTTTTTTTTTTTTCCCCCACAGTGCAACAGTTTGTCTCGCAATCCGCACTGTTTACGCGAGCAGATACTTGTCGATGTTTTTCACATACAGTATTCAATCAACACAGGGTCAAAAAAATGTCATATATTGTGCTATCGAGTTTCATTCTTCTGGTGGCGACGATTTGCTCGATTTTGATCATGTATTGTGTTGTTGACAAAAAAATGGTTATGGATCAGATGGGGTATTTTTCCATTTGATTTTTTTCAATCCTAATTTATTGTCTATGCTTTGTGGGCAAAACCATTTTGACAAGATTTCCCCCAAAGCTGTGGTAGGAATCGCAGATGAACTCACAATCTTAACGATATTTGTGGCAGGTGCACGATGACTTCCCGTCTTCGTTGACATCGTAGCTATTTTTGCCAGAGTTGTCCGACTCCAACCATGTCATCGGAAATCGGGAGCAATCGCGTCATTTTTTTTTCAGCTGATCCGTATCGTCTGAAAAAGATCGAATTTTTGAATTTTCTTCGTTTCTCAAATCAAGATTAAAATATTTTTTTGACTTGATTTGAACCACTGCTGACTTACAGCCGAATAAAAAGTTAGCATGCGCATCTCTAATTTGTACGATATTTTACTTGCTGTCATCTCATAATTCAGTGGTTACATGCAAATTGGTCGAGTAGATTATTAATTGAAAAAAAAAAAAAAAACAATATACCAAACCTGTTACGGTTTATTAAAGTGAAAAAAAAAATTGGGGGAACAAAATTAAAAGGGGGAAAACTAAACGTGAAGGTCTGCTGTAGACGCAGAAGAAACCCCTTTGGCGGCAAGGCTCCATCCCTTTGGGTACATTGCAATGTTATTGTTGTCAAAGTTGTAAAGTTGTCAAAGGATCCCGATTAAAAATACCGCTTCCCACACCGGCGGAGACCACCACAGTGATGCGGCAAATTGTGTTGGCAGGGACGGCAGCACACAAGCCTTGGGCACGTGTTTGCGAGACTTCCGCAACAAACCGTATCCCATCAGAGCCAAAGTGACGTACTACAAAAAGACACTGACGGTACGTGGCGGCGCTGTGCACTTTTTTTTTGGGGGGGGGGGGTGGCATGCTTGGCCCACTTTCCGTCAATGTTTGGCTGTCACGCCAATCCGCTGGCGTTTTCGCAGGTGATGATCAGCAACGGATTCACTGCCGACAAAGACGACTATGAGTTCTGCACCAAGGTGGACAACATGATCATTCCCGCTGAGGGCTTCTTCGGCCTCTCGGCTGCGACTGGCACAGTAGCAGGTAATCCCTGGGCCCTCGTTTTGAGTTATTCCACATACCATTGGTGTTATTGTTTCCAATATCTTCCTATCCCAATACATGACCATCATTTTAATGAACGTTTCCCCCCCCCACATTACTCTTCTTCGTGCCAGATGACCACGACGTCTTTTCCTTCTTGTTATACCAACTCATGGAACCGAGCCAGGCACCGGTAAGTTGCATTTGCTCGAACTCCTCCTCCAAATGACTCGGCTTGTGTGCAAATGAATCGGTCCAAGCCTCTTGAATTCACTCAAGCTTTTCTATTTCTTTTTTTTTTTTTTCTTTTGTTTTTTTTTTTTTGTCTGCGGCGGCCCTCTTGAAGCATCTACCAGAAGGGGAGATTCCTAAAGAAGACCAGGACAAGTACCAGGAGGAATTCCACAACTTCCAGCAAGAGATTGACAGGAAAAAAGAGGAGTTCCAGAAAGAGCACCCCGATGTCCAAGGAGAGCCAAGTTAGTGCACTTTTGGATCTTGTTCTACGTAACATTTTGAACAGATTTGAGATATCTCATTAGGATGTTATTCTTACATGACGATCTTCTAAAATATTCTCTTGTGACAATTTGGCGTGATTCTTGTTATATGATTTTGATTAAATTTCCAACACTTTTGCTAATAGCGCACCCCTACAAAAACAACTTTTTGTAATATTATGACTTTCGGTTTTATATATTTTTTGCATCACATTCCAATTATTTTCTTGTGAATTTTGTTTTAGAAAATGCTGACTTGTGGCCAATATTCTTTTTGTTGTTCTTTTTTTTTCCCCTGTCTGCGATGGGGAGTGTTTGAGTCTAAAAACGCAACAAATGAGATCATGAACGCTTTTGTTTGTTTTCTGATTTTTTTTTTTTTTTCCCTCCGCAGTCGACGATTTGTACGAGAGCGTGAACGATCGAGAAATCCGTCAGGTGTTTGAGGGTCAGAACCAAATCCACTTGGAGATCAAGCAGCTCAATCGGCAACTGGCCATGATCCTAGACGAACAGCGCCGTTACGTGACCGTCGTCACCGACGAGATCGCCAAGAGTGGAGCCAACGCCGGCTCGGCCCAGGTGGGTTTCAAATTGGAAAAAGTAGGCCTTTATTTTCGGAATTTTGGGGGGTTTTATGTAAATTACAGTTTTTTTTTTTTTTTTCAGGGGTGATATTTTGTTTTAAAGACTAATTTACCTCGTGATCTTGCAACTTTTTTTGGGTAAAATTAAGTGTTTTTTTTTTTTTTTTATAATGAGGTGATATTTTTCAACAGTCGCAACAAAGTTGCTCATGGAATGTTATTTTCCCAATGTTAGCCCCTCCTACCATGCTGTTGTTTATTTTAGCTGGACGTGGCGAACCAGCAGCTGGGCACTATTGTTTCCTCCCAACACGATCTGCTCAGAAACCTCAATGAGTTTAGGTGAGTCTCTCTTGTTTTTTTTTTTTTTTTTTTCTCCAAAGTCCACCGAAAATCAAAACAAAGGGAAAATCCCGGCATTTAAACCCCAGAAATCATATTTAATCTCGGGCTGCGCACATCTCAGGTGTCTGACTGGCTGCCCTCGGTAATCCCGTGATCATGCTTTCATGACATACATGAGAAAGTAAGTCTGTTTTTTAAAGGTACATGGACGAGGCATGATACGCGCTGTAATACCCGCCCGCTCATAATCTTCTTAAATTGAAGGGCTCTTATACTATGAAGAGAGGGAGAAAAAAAAAAACAACCCCCAAAAAGTGATTTTATTGCATTAGAGTGAAAGCCTATTCTCTCTCTCTCTCTCTCTCTTACGACATTTTTTTTATCTTCAAAAGATGGACTTTTATTTTTATACACTTGTTATGATTTTATCACCTTTTTGCATCTTTACTCTCGTCACATTGCACATTTCTCGTCATGTTATGCCTTTAATCTTGTAACCTCCCGTAACACTTTTCTCTGTTAGCTCAAAAAGAACACAATTATGGGTCCACAAAAGGCACCGAACACGACTTGAGTCGGTTTGAAACAACCCCCACAAAACAAGGCCAAATATTGCATTGTTTTGTCCTCAAAAAGCCCACAAAAAAAGGGGGTCAAATTGACCCTAGTCACAGTTGGTCCCCTTTTTGACCCTTAAGTGTGTTATCTTTGACCCAACTCTTTCCAGTCTATTCTTTTTCTCAGTATCGCTAAGAAAACCGTATGCCTGCAACTTTTTTTTTTTTTTTTTGCAATGCTATGTTATATATTTTTTTCCGCCTTCCTTTCATTTGAACCGACCCTTTCTTTCCCTTTCGGCGTGTCCCTAATACTTGGTGGGGGCCGTGCTGTTTTAACGATTAAAATAATGTCTCGCTTTTTGTGTCCGTCACTGTTTGATTGTGTCTTAATTTTCAGCGTGCCATCTGCATGACGAATTAATCACATCGATATTAAAGATTTCACATGATGTCACATTAATCTTTGTCATCATGTATCATAAAAAGAAGCAAGCTGTCCACGTGGCCTAAATCCCACGTGTGGACATGATTTATTATTATTTATTTTTTTCATATTATTATTTTTTTAATTCTAATCACGTTGACCCCCCGAGTCTCAGGTTGGAGGTGTCACGCCGATCATCTGATTGACGGCAGTAAAAGGCCAGCCCAGCGCGAAAGGTTCCAAATTGATTCGCTGCTAGTGACTGGATTAGGAAATATCCCTAAATGGGTCACTAGATGAAGATTAGATGCCGGCTTTATTATCAAACGCTCACTTACTTACTCAAGGGAGATTTATTATTCTTATTATTATTATTGTATATGAAAACAAATTAGATTTTGTTGATGCGCCAAGAAAAGGCCACGTTTTAGCGGCGTATCAGATTAGGCGTCTTCAAACACATCTGCCGTACACGGCCTCAACACGGTTTGCTCTACAAACGCCCCGCAGGACTTCCTTTCATTTGTGCTTTTTTTTTTTTCCCCCTCCCCCCTCCTCATCTTCCATCCTAATCGTCTTAGACGTGTTTTAAGATGATAAGAGAAAGTTACTGCTTACTGCCTGCCTCGAATCAACTGGAAGAAATGTCATTTTCTTCTGATTTATTGTATGACCAAGGCGACCGGCTGAAAATGCAGGATTAAACCCTTTTCTTTCTTTTTTTTTTTTTTTGTTTTAAATTAAAGTGCAGGGAAACAGCAAAGTCAATAAAATAACATGTATGTGTGTGTGTAATAGTTTGTCAATTTTTCTTCGACAGAAACAAATGATCTTATTTTCATCAGTACTTTCTTTTCATAGTCTGACGACTGCATTTTTGTTGTAGCGTCACTTTTTTTCTTGTAACTTTTGTGGTAAGGTTGCAAAGATATTTTTCGCAGCTTTGTGACTTAGAATATTACAATCGAATTTTAATGTTGCATTTTATATTATTGCAGCTACTTTTATTTTAGTCACTTTTCTTTTATTGTAACATAACTTTTTGCCCAACATAAAGGCAAACCTAGTCAACTGCCAACTTTTTTGCAACCACTTTTTTTCTTGCAGGATAACATTTTATTTATTGTCAGTCGCACGAACAAATGTTGCCAACATTTGCGTTCTGACATGCTAATTCTGTCTGTTAGGATCGCGGCAAGTCCTTTCCTTAACCCTTGCGACCCTTGTAATCTGATGTTGAAACATGTTTTTAGAAGGGATTAATTTGGCAATCATGACCTGTTTTATCAGATGGTAATTTTGGGGGGTTCCAACTTTGGCTATCCAGATCCTCTGGTGAATAGGGATTAAAAAAAAAAAGATTACACAGGAGACAATTTGTATCACTGGTTAAAAAAAAAAAGTGTGAGACGCACTGGGGATAAAATCGTGTTTGCCAACATGAAAATCTAATTCATCTAACTAATAGTCAGATGAGTATCAGTCAGAATCTGATAAATAGTTAACAATGAAAATAGTTCAGAACTAAGGAATACTTTATTTCAAAAGTCCAACTTCATGATAAAATACAAATACACATAGATGAAAAATAAATCAAAATACTCTCTGGTATTGTTCAGGGGGGCCGGATGAAATGTGGAGGCGGCCCGCGGGCTGTAGTTTGGTGATCTCTGCTGTAGATGGTACTTTTTTTCGGCAAAAAACGCCTTAGTATACATGGTCGGGGTTTTTTTTTCGGCTAAAACACCTTACTATATATGGTCGTTTTTTTCGGCTAAAAATGCCTTACTATCCATGGTCGTTTTTTTCGGCTAAAAACGCCTTACTATACATGGTCGTTTTTTTCGCCTAAAAACGCCTTACTATACATGGTCGTTTTTTTCGCCTAAAAACGCCTTACTATACATGGTCGTTTTTTTCGCCTAAAAACGCCTTACTATACATGGTCGTTTTTTTCGCCTAAAAACGCCTTACTATACATGGTCGTTTTTTTCGCCTAAAAACGCCTTACTATACATGGTCGTTTTTTTCGCCTAAAAACGCCTTACTATACATGGTCGTTTTTTTCGCCTAAAAACGCCTTACTATACATGGTCGTTTTTTTCGCCTAAAAACGCCTTACTATACATGGTCGTTTTTTTCGCCTAAAAACGCCTTACTATACATGGTCGTTTTTTTCGCCTAAAAACGCCTTACTATACATGGTCGTTTTTTTCGCCTAAAAACGCCTTACTATACATGGTCGTTTTTTTCGCCTAAAAACGCCTTACTATACATGGTCGTTTTTTTCGCCTAAAAACGCCTTACTATACATGGTCGTTTTTTTCGCCTAAAAACGCCTTACTATACATGGTCGTTTTTTTCGGTTAAAAATGCCTTACTATACATGGTCGTTTTTTCGGGCAAAAAAACGGCTTACTATACATGGTCGTTTTTTTCGGGCAAAAACACCCTACTATACATAGTCGTTTTTTTCGGCTAAAAACGCCTTACTATACATGGTCGTTTTTTCGGGCAAAAACGCCTTACCATACATGGTCGTTTTTTTTCGGCTAAAAACGCCTTACTATACATGGTCGTTTTTTT
>NW_017805705.1:364530-366748 GCF_001891065.2 Hippocampus comes | reverse complement strand
GGCTAAAAATGCCTTACTATACATGGTCGTTTTTTTTGGCTAAAAATGCCTTACTATACATGGTCGTTTTTTTCGGGCAAAAACGCCTTACTATACATGGTCGTTTTTTTCGGCTAAAAATGCCTTACTATACATGGTCGTTTTTTTCGGGCAAAAACGCCTTACTATACATGGTCGTTTTTTTTCAGGCAAAAAACGGCTTCCTATACATGGTCGTTTTTTTCGGGCTAAAAACGCCTTACTATACATGGTCGTTTTTTTCGGCTAAAAACGCCTTACTATATACATGGTCTTTTTTTTCGGGCTAAAAACGCCTTACTATATACATGGTCGTTTTTTTCGGGCAAAAACGCCTTACTATACATGGTCGTTTTTTTCAGCTAAAAACGGCTTACTATACATGGTCGTTTTTTTCGGATAAAAATGCTTTAGTATACATGGTCGTTTTTTTCAGTGTTTTTCGCTTAATGTCGTATGTCGCGTTGCAACTTTTCCTTCCAATGTTACGACTTTTCTTTAAATATCCCCCACCAACCCACCCCCTCAACTTTCTCATAACATCACAATTTCTTTCCCTCACGATTATTAGATTTGACCTACTGATTTCTGTACCGGAAACCATCCCCCAATTTGTTTCATATTACGGTCTTTATCTCGGCAGGAATACCTTCTACGAATCTCTGAAGCACATCGGCTCGGCCCAGCAGCAGCAGCTGCAGCAGGGTGGCGGCGGGGTGGCCACGTACGAGAGCATTCAGCATTTCAACGACATCAAAGAGCACCTACACTCAGTCAGACGTGACCTGGAACACCTCGTCCAGCGTGGCGCTCAGGTCAGAATGCAGAGTTTGCGTTCACATCGTCGCATTGTGTGCACTAACATGAGAGCTCCTTGCAGAATCCCGGTGAGAAGGTCCAAAAGTGCCCCGAGGCTCCCTCCTTCCCTTCCTGCTTGTCGACTGTCCATTTTGTCATCTTCATTGTGGTCCAGTCGGTTCTATTCTTGTGTTATATCATGTACAAGTAAGTTTTTTTTTTTTTTTTTATTGTATTTATTGAATGACTGCAAATTCAATGAACTGCTGATTTGTCTTTTTTTTCTCTCCCGTAGAAGCCAACAGGAAGCAGCAGCAAAGAAGTTCTTTTGATGCCCCATCATTGTCATCCAGTGTCAGGATGTATTTTGGGTGATTTCCACCCCAGCCCCATCTCTGCACAAATTTAAGTTATTGTACCTGGAAGTAAAAGAATTAAACAGTTCTGAGATTCTTAATTTGATGCCGTTGACAAGTGACATGCAAAACTTTGTTCTGACAGTATTTTTGCCTGGTCACACCTCTTTGGGGATTTTTGTTTAAAAAGAAGGAAAAAAAAAACCCTCTGCCTTCGTTGTTCCCCCGGACTTTGGTGACAGCAAACCTGTGTCATTTTTTTAAATGTGTAATTTTGTATCAATAAAGATGGAAACGTGTCTCACACACACCTCTGCTGACATATTTGGAGAACACAAACGGTTCATACCATCCATCCATTTTCTGATCCGGGGGCGTGCTCGAGTCCAACCCTGCTGTCTTCGGAACTGTTTGCCATACATCTGCGCTCACACTCACACCGAGGGACAAGTGAGTGTTCAGTCAACCTGCCACGCATGTTTTTCAGAGGGGAAAACATGCAAACTTCACACAGGAAAGCCAGAGCCGGGATCGAACCCTGCACCTCCACACTGGGAGGGCAACGCACTAACCAGTCGACCACGGGGCCGCTCTACCATTGTGAGGTTCAATGAAGAATAAATACACAAACAGAAACAAAAATGTGACGGTGGTGGAAAAAATTTTTGACACTGAGATATTTAGCAGGTTATTAAAGTTGTTATGAAGTGGCACTGTGAAATGAAAATCTGATTCTGCCTCTATTTTGGTGTTTTGCTTTTTGGAGGGGCTCTCCACTGTAACAATATGCTCAAAAAGCCTGGTAATCCTGCACCTTTCATTTATTTAATATCGTTTTCCACTTTGCCAAAAACACCCTACTATACATGGTCGTTTTTTTCGGCAAAAAATTTCGGCTAAAAACGCCTTTCTATACATGGTTGTTTTTTTCGGCCAAAAACGCCTTACTATACTTGGTCGTTTTTTTCGGCTAAAAATTTCGTCCAAAAACGCCTTTCTATACATGGTCGTTTTTTTCGGCTAAAAACGCCTTACTATACATGGTC
>NW_017805705.1:336142-353042 GCF_001891065.2 Hippocampus comes | reverse complement strand
TTTTTTTTCGGCTAAAAACGCCTTACTATACATGGTTGTTTTTTTTCGGCCAAAAAAGCCTAACAAGACATGGTCTTTTTTTTCAGCTAAAAACGCCTTACTATACATGGTCGTTTTTTTCGACTAAAAACGCCTTACTATACATGGTCGTTTTTTTCGACTAAAAACGCCTTACTATACATGGTCGTTTTTTTCGACTAAAAACGCCTTACTATACATGGTCGTTTTTTTCGACTAAAAACGCCTTACTATACATGGTCGTTTTTTTCGACTAAAAACGCCTTACTATACATGGTCGTTTTTTTCGACTAAAAACGCCTTACTATACATGGTCGTTTTTTTCGACTAAAAACGCCTTACTATACATGGTCGTTTTTTTCGACTAAAAACGCCTTACTATACATGGTCGTTTTTTTCGACTAAAAACGCCTTACTATACATGGTCGTTTTTTTCGACTAAAAACGCCTTACTATACATGGTCGTTTTTTTCGACTAAAAACGCCTTACTATACATGGTCGTTTTTTTCGACTAAAAACGCCTTACTATACATGGTCGTTTTTTTCGACTAAAAACGCCTTACTATACATGGTCGTTTTTTTCGACTAAAAACGCCTTACTATACATGGTCGTTTTTTTCGACTAAAAACGCCTTACTATACATGGTCGTTTTTTTCGACTAAAAACGCCTTACTATACATGGTCGTTTTTTTCGACTAAAAACGCCTTACTATACATGGTCGTTTTTTTCGACTAAAAACGCCTTACTATACATGGTCGTTTTTTTCGACTAAAAACGCCTTACTATACATGGTCGTTTTTTTCGACTAAAAACGCCTTACTATACATGGTCGTTTTTTTCGACTAAAAACGCCTTACTATACATGGTCGTTTTTTTCGACTAAAAACGCCTTACTATACATGGTCGTTTTTTTCGACTAAAAACGCCTTACTATACATGGTCGTTTTTTTCGACTAAAAACGCCTTACTATACATGGTCGTTTTTTTCGACTAAAAACGCCTTACTATACATGGTCGTTTTTTTCGACTAAAAACGCCTTACTATACATGGTCGTTTTTTTCGACTAAAAACGCCTTACTATACATGGTCGTTTTTTTCGACTAAAAACGCCTTACTATACATGGTCGTTTTTTTCGACTAAAAACGCCTTACTATACATGGTCGTTTTTTTCGACTAAAAACGCCTTACTATACATGGTCGTTTTTTTCGACTAAAAACGCCTTACTATACATGGTCGTTTTTTTCGACTAAAAACGCCTTACTATACATGGTCGTTTTTTTCGACTAAAAACGCCTTACTATACATGGTCGTTTTTTTCGACTAAAAACGCCTTACTATACATGGTCGTTTTTTTCGACTAAAAACGCCTTACTATACATGGTCGTTTTTTTCGACTAAAAACGCCTTACTATACATGGTCGTTTTTTTCGACTAAAAACGCCTTACTATACATGGTCGTTTTTTTCGACTAAAAACGCCTTACTATACATGGTCGTTTTTTTCGACTAAAAACGCCTTACTATACATGGTCGTTTTTTTCGACTAAAAACGCCTTACTATACATGGTCGTTTTTTTCGACTAAAAACGCCTTACTATACATGGTCGTTTTTTTCGACTAAAAACGCCTTACTATACATGGTCGTTTTTTTCGGCCAAAAATTTCGGCTAAAAACGCCTTACTATGTATGGTTGTTTTTTTCGGCCAAAAACGCCTTACTATACATGGTCTTTTTTTTCGGCTAAAAACGCCTTACTATACATGGTCGTTTTTTTCGGCTAAAAATTTCATCCAAAAACGCCTTTCTGTACATGGTCGTTTTTTTCGGACATAAATGCCTTACTGTATATGGTCGTTTTTTTCGGCTAAAAACGCCTTCCTATACATGGTCGTTTTTTTCGGCTAAAAATTTCATCCAAAAACGCCTTTCTGTACATGGTCGTTTTTTTCGGACATAAATGCCTTACTGTATATGGTCGTTTTTTTCGGCTAAAAACGCCTTCCTATACATGGTCGTTTTTTTCGGCTAAAAATTTCATCCAAAAACGCCTTTCTGTACATGGTCGTTTTTTTCGGACATAAATGCCTTACTGTATATGGTCGTTTTTTTCGGCTAAAAACGCCTTCCTATACATGGTCGTTTTTTTCGGCTAAAAATTTCATCCAAAAACGCCTTTCTGTACATGGTCGTTTTTTTCGGACATAAATGCCTTACTGTATATGGTCGTTTTTTTCGGCTAAAAACGCCTTCCTATACATGGTCGTTTTTTTCGGCTAAAAATTTCATCCAAAAACGCCTTTCTGTACATGGTCGTTTTTTTCGGACATAAATGCCTTACTGTATATGGTCGTTTTTTTCGGCTAAAAACGCCTTCCTATACATGGTCGTTTTTTTCGGCTAAAAATTTCATCCAAAAACGCCTTTCTGTACATGGTCGTTTTTTTCGGACATAAATGCCTTACTGTATATGGTCGTTTTTTTCGGCTAAAAACGCCTTCCTATACATGGTCGTTTTTTTCGGCTAAAAATTTCATCCAAAAACGCCTTTCTGTACATGGTCGTTTTTTTCGGACATAAATGCCTTACTGTATATGGTCGTTTTTTTCGGCTAAAAACGCCTTCCTATACATGGTCGTTTTTTTCGGCTAAAAATTTCATCCAAAAACGCCTTTCTGTACATGGTCGTTTTTTTCGGACATAAATGCCTTACTGTATATGGTCGTTTTTTTCGGCTAAAAACGCCTTCCTATACATGGTCGTTTTTTTCGGCTAAAAATTTCATCCAAAAACGCCTTTCTGTACATGGTCGTTTTTTTCGGACATAAATGCCTTACTGTATATGGTCGTTTTTTTCGGCTAAAAACGCCTTCCTATACATGGTCGTTTTTTTCGGCTAAAAATTTCATCCAAAAACGCCTTTCTGTACATGGTCGTTTTTTTCGGACATAAATGCCTTACTGTATATGGTCGTTTTTTTCGGCTAAAAATTTCGTCCAAAAACACCTTACTATACATGGTCGTTTTTTTCGGCTAAAAATGCCTTTCTATACATGGTCGTTTTTTTTGGCTAAAAACGTCTTTCTATATACATGGCCGTTTTTTTTCAGCTAAAAACGCCTCACAATACATGGTAATTTTTTTCGGCTAAAAATGTCTTACTGTACATCGGTGTATTTTCCTTAAAGTTTTGAAGTGGCACAGTGTTACACAAATCCAATAAAACAGCATAAACGGCAAATGACCGAAATTTAGTTAGCCCTTTGTCGTTCTCAATGTGTAATGATGATGATGGAGAAGTCACAAATGCTACCTCCCTCTCTCTCCCACCTGTCAATCATCCTCTCCCCCTCAAACAACAGCACGGCATGGAGAAAGGCTCCAGCAGGGATAAACAAGACCCGTAATCCCGCTTGGCTCTCTACCGTAACGCTGAGAGTATTCCGCCAATTCAATAAATCAACAATCTCGGGTTTCAACTCGAATTCTGTTTAAAAAAAAAAAAAAAAAACATGGTTTTTGGTGCACAATCAATAAAAAAAATAAAAATAAACGTGCAAGCGGCCCGAAAGGCCTCCCTGATTTAAAAATAGATATGTAAACAGGCCATCTGTCTCTTAGCATCGTGGAGCTGCGCAGGATTTAATCCAGATTATGGCAAAAGCACACAACTGAGTGTGTACGTGTGTGAGGGATTGTGTATGTTTGTTGCTGGTCATCAGTGCGTCCTTGGTTGCATATACAGGCAGCAGGTTAGCTCGACAGCTACAGGGGAGCTAAAGGAACCGGAGCACGGAAAGCAACCCAAACCATTTTCTTTGTTCCTCGCCCTCCACCACCTAAAAAGAAAAAGAAAAAAAAAAAGAACAAGCGACAAGTCACCATGGCTTTCTTAATCAAGAGCATGATCGGGAACCCGCTTTCAGGAATGGGCCTGGGCGGTGGAGGAGATAAGGAGGAGGAGGCCACCCCCTCGGATCCGGCCAAGGCGGCGGGCATGACGCGCGAGGAATACGAGGAGTACCAGAAACAATTGGTGGAGGAGAAGTAAGTGAGGGCCTCCATTTTGGATTAGCGCGGGTTGACCTTCTCGAGCGCAATCTCACATTGATTTGCGTAAATACTGCACTTCTGCTATCCGATAGCAAGTCATCACATCTAAAGCGTCAAAGATTTTATGTAGAAAACATTAACATTGTCCAGGCGACATGCTGCGTATTTGTGGATCAATAATCTCCCTTAATCTGACATTGATTTTTTTTTTCCCCTCAGTTCTGGATGACGTTTCACATTATAATTTGAGTAAGCAATCACAAAATGAATGGATTCAATTGATTTCAGTCAGTTGATGTAATTTATTTTTTTAAACAACATCCAGGCTACATTTGAGTGCAGGCATATTATTGACAAAAAAATACTCATATATATATATATATATATATATATATATATATATATTTTTTTTTTTTTTTTTTGATGAGGTAGTTTGGGCATCAAGGTAGTATCCCACAACACGAAGTAAATCCCGTCAACCCAAATTACATAAGGGGATTTATCAGCCTCTCGTGGTTAGGAAAGTGTTTTTTCTTCTTTTTTTTTTTAATCGTTTATTAAATTATTTCTTTTAACATTTGAAACAATATTGGAGCCATTTGGGTTTGCATAAACTCCTCCAAATGCCGAAATTTATGACAAAAATATAGACTCAATCAACTCAATATATATATGTTTTTATGATCATCATAACATTTATTGTGCAGATTACATGTTTTTGTAGGATTTTTATAACATTTCCTCTGAAGTTTAGGCGGTATGCCCAATGTTTCAAGAACAAACCAAACAGCCTGTGCGCATATGTTTGTGTTTTATTGCTATTTTAAACGTGCTCCTCCCAGTCTGGTTTGATAATCCTAATCTTTAATTGGCTAAGGGACGAATACTCACCTCAAAGAAATGTTGCACAAGAGTCAAACGCGGGACAAGAAAGTTTACTTTTCTAGCGGGGGAGGGTTAACCTAACATCGGCTCACTCGAGCAGTTATTGGGCATTAGATTGTTTCGGTGATTAATTACTCACGCGTACACGCATGTGATCACACAAATGCAATACACTACCATATCTAACGACGTTGTTGGGTAACCCCCCCACCCCCTAAAAAACAAAAACAAAAAACTGCTCCTTCCTTCCTATTATGGCGCACCTGCAGAATGGGATGTGGTGGCACCCCTGTTGGTTATGAAGCCTACTCCCTGCAGGTTGGCCCATAATTGAATGAATGAATATGTTTCAGGATGGAGAGAGATGCGGATTTCTTGCACAAGAAGGCTGAGAGGGCGACGTTGAGGGTGTGCCTCAGGGAAAAGTACAGGCTGCCGAAGGTAAGCAAAGTCCTCATCATCCTAAGACTGCAATTACAATAAACGAGGCCGCCCTTTGGTTTAAAAGGTTGTGTTTGAATGATAAAGGTGGAATGGCACAGGGAGTTCATCAAGCACACTTTTATTTTGAAATCCAGGACGGATTTTCATGTCTTGACGCCTCTCCCAAAATGCGGACTATTAATTGGAAGGCAGTATTTGGGTTCGTATAGTTGTTTAGAATCTAATGCATTTCGGGATAGATTTTTCTTGATCAAAGATTTTTTTTTTGAACTTTTTGTTGGTTTCTCAATGTTGTTGCTCAATACTTAAAAAGAGAAAGGTGTTGACCTTTCGTAGAAGCCAAAAGTCCACAGAGCACAGATCCCAGGATCACTCGCTATTGCATCAGCCCATGAAATTGGACTTCTCCTACCGCGTAATATCCAAACAGAGAGAGGAAAAAAAAAAAAAAGGACGAATACGGAAGATATAGTCGGCATGGGGGGAGCACAAAAGGTATGTATGTCATTTATAATTTGAATACAGCTTCTAATGCACACAACAATAGGGAAACTCTATTTAAAAAGTGTGATTTTAATGCATGCGTGCGACCTTGTCCGCTATTGCGTGATGGGGAAAAAAAAATGAAAAAAAACAATAGTCGCTCTGTGGCTTTTTTAAAGCACATCAATGTATAAATCTAATTATTCCGCTCGAATGATCTTTACATTGTATGCGCAACAACAGAGGCCGCCGTGTCTTTATTTAAAGCGAAATACATTTGCGGCATGGCGACAATAATAAGAGGATACAATGGATTCATTATTGAAAGCAGGGGGAAGTGTGGGGGGGGGGTTAAATGAAGAGGTAAATACTTTCACTGACTAACAGGAAGTCGTCGGTCGTCTTATGGAATTAGCGTCTCGTGCGACTCGTGGACGTTATCTTTAGACCGCGGGCCGGGACTAATCCCCATCATTGGACCTGAAAGTCACATGTTTTATTCTTTTTTTTTTTTTTTTTTTTTTTTTTTTTTGTGAAGGCCAAGCGATTTTGTTATTTGGACTCTTGCATCATTTCCTGACAAATAGGGCGGGGCATGTCGGAAAATCTCACATCATCACGCCAACACGTACGGATACCAACCTAAGCGCAAGCGTTTGTTTACCGTTGTTTGCCGCAGAGCGAGCAGGACGAGAACATGATCGAGATGGCCGGCGACGACGTGGACGTGCCCGAGGAGCTGCTCAAGATGGTGGACGAGGACGCCACCGAGGAGGAGGGCAAGGACTCCCTCATGGGCCAGATTCAGAACTTGCAGAACATGGACATGGATCAGCTGAAGGAGAAGGCGTCGGCCACAGTCACCGAGCTCAAGACCAAAGCCGAGGAGAAGTGCGCCGTCATGTGAGGGAACCTTCAAGTGATGGGGGGAGGAAGAAGCTGCTGTGCAAAAGCCACCGTTGGATTTCTTCTTGTAGCGATCGAAAGCAGCCAATCGGGAAGTCGCGCGACGACTTCCGCCAAGGCGAACTGTTAACAAAAAGATAAATAAGTAAAATTATTGTGTTTGTTTTATCCATCCGTTTATTAACTAGCGCACTACTTCCTGGATCTCGAGCAGATCCGTGTGTGACCACTACGAAAAACTTCCTGTTATTTGCACCTTAATCCAGAGCCTCACCAAAAAAGTAGAGTCAATTTTGTGGGATTTGTTTTTGTGGTTAACTTGATCCTGCTATCTGTCCTACTATTCATACGTTGCATTAAAGATGTTTTTTGTTTGTTTGTTTTTTTTTGTTTTGACAAGAACAAAGCTAGTGGTGGTCTAAAGACCTTTGCATGGTACGATGTATGTTTAGTTTAAGAATCGGGAAGGCGGGGAGGCAAATTTCTTCCTTGATTGTAACACACCTAAAACAACCCACTCGGAAATATACTGAGATGGTATCAATCAAATATCGACAATAAAATCCCTCGAATTTTCTCACCTTGGTTTGCAATCTACAGTGTGTACCAAATACGACTCTGCAACATCGCAGGACTGTACCGTGCGAGTCCAACAAGTGACGTGAAGGTGTGGATGGAATAAAGACGTGTATGATGCAGTACTTCTGTGCGTGTTGGCTGCTTTCTGATTTCTCTTTGGAGATGACTTCTCGATTGACAATGGGCAGGTCACAAACCAAAATTGGGTCATTTTGTTGTACAAAACAACTAAGGAAGTTGGGTCAGATGACCTTTTTGACCCCGATTGTTTTTTGTTTTTTTTACCCACCTGTTTTGAGAAAGCTGTTTTAACAAATACGGACTAATAAGTATTGTGATGTTTTTTCCCTCCCCGCGATATTTCGATTCTCACCGAATCATGGGATTTGCATAAGTCAATTAAGGGAAGGCGAAACTATCGCATGATTGCATTTATGTTTGATTCAACATGACGGGATCACGTTTCAAATCCTTAATTGGATTTTGAAATGCATTCAAGACGAGGCTCCGCGCGGCCACTAAAGATGATCAAAATAAGAGCGATTAATACCTGGTGGAGGGACGGTTTTAATGTAATTGGGCATTATCCAAACACTTGTCAACGAGGGGACGATTAGGGGTGAGTTGGGCTGGGGGGGAAGGTGCTCGGGGCCAAGGGTGTGTGTGTGTTTGGGGGGTGTTATACGTTCAACAGTGTTTCACAGCAGCCCAAGTTTGAGCGGCTGCGGATTTGCAGTCTGAAGATTAACATCTAATAGGATCACACGGGCGCAGCTTGTCGGACGGCCCCTCCCACTCCATCCAGCCGTCATCCGTGTGTGTTCATATTTTTGCCCAATGTGTGACCTGTGACTCCTCAAAGCTCTCCTTAGAAAGGCTTATGAAATGCTCATATTTTGAGACACTTTTGATCTCCAGGCGCGAAATGAGGTAAAATATAAAAATAATTTATATATATATATATATATATATATATATATATATAAATAAAAGCAATATTTTCTGGTTCTTGGCGTTGACATTTGTAAGCCTTTGTAGAGTGCCAATTCAGTCGTTTCAAAGGCATTTAAAAGTAATTAAAGTGCTGATGGATGAACGAGACTTCATGAAAACAATACCCAATAAATGGATTATTGAATCACTCAAATAAACAATTAGAGGTTGGCTTTGCTGAGTCTTCATTTCTTGGACAATTGAAGCTGAAAGTTTGGTGAAGGCTCTTTTTTTATTGGTGCCCCAGTGCATAAAGCAACGTCGGTAATAGCCTCCTTACAAACAGGGCAAACAAAGATTTGAAAAGCTTACCCAAAGTGTTCCAAAAAGAGCGGGAGCTGTTACAGTCGTCATATTTTCTTCCGTGTTCACTCGCTTGTGTCACCAAATGTCTGTGACCCTGCAAAACAAGCCAAAAATGAACCAAAACACAAAAAAGGAAGTTGTACATTGACCCTGCTGTGTTAATTAGCATCTCTCCCCCGCCACCCCCCCTCCTCGTCCTTTGGCAAACCCACAAAGGATGAGGTCACCTTGTGCAATTAGGAAAAGCTAAATAGTTTTAGCGGGTTTTAACTCTTTTGAGCAACATCATGTAATCCCCCTTTAAGCGGGATTACCACACTCCTGTCAATCTTTGTTTGCTCCTAAATGGTTATCTCTAAAAATTGTCCTTATTGTATGATTCCCAGGGGGAGGGTCCACGCACTTACCGCAGTTGACGCCTCCCTCTAAAACGGTTTGTCGAACTTTATTTGGCCACAAAACTGTGGCAAAAGGTATATTTTTGTCTGATTGAATTTCCTCAAGTAACTCCGATATAGTTCAATTGGATGGGCCAAAGCGATTGCATTTTTTCTTTTGGCAGTGGTTTTCAGGCTACAAATACCAATCACGCCCCACCTAACTCAATTAATGAGACCTCGATTCAGTTTGGCAACCATTTGAACGAACTTTTAAGATAGCAATGCTGGCAAGAAATCTTGTAATTATGATTTTGTTGTACCTTAATCCTAATCTTCCTTCTTTCCTCGCTCTCAGACTGACATGAACATGACATCTGGAGGAGCAGAAAGATGGTTTGAAGATTGATGTAAGTAGGTTTTACACATGCTGCACATTTGTCCCCCCCCTCCCCCCTCCCCGTCCCAGAATCCGGGACGTCCCCCCTTCTGTGACGTCGGAAGAGTGGAACAGGTGGGTGGGTGGGCCGGTGGGCGTTAGTTTAAAAGCCGGAGGCTGCTCCACGCAACTATCATGACATCTTTGTTAGTCCCCCGCCGACCCATGTGGCTGATCGGACCGCCTTCCCAGAGGAGGAAGAGGATGATGACCATGATGATGATGGACGAGCGACTGCAGCAGTCCCCCTCCGCTCGCGCCCTCGCCCAACACCAACACCAGCAGCAGCTACCGGGCAACCCGGCCAGGGTGCACAGCATCGAGGCCATCCTGGGCTTCAAGGAGGACCTCCTGTTCCACAGGTCGACCGCCTGCAGCTTGCCCGCCAAAGTCGGAGGCAAAGACGCGCAGGAGCAGCGGCGCGTTCGACAAAGTCACAAAAGTCACTTCGCAGAAAGTTTGGACGGTACGTTCGATCGAATTGGATTCGCCGTAACGTCGTTGGGTTGTTTGTTTTTGCGTTGATGGTTTGATGTTATTTTGGCTTTATTTTATCCAAAGTCTGCTTTGCATTTTGTGTAATTATTTTGTTCCATTTTCAATCATTCCATGTTGTACTTTTTCTAAATTAAAGTTGGTTGTATTTCATTTTATTACTTCATTTGTTCTAGTGACATGTTTTTGATTTCGTTCATTTCATTTTTGTTGGATACATATTTTAGTTTTAATGCAGTTTATTTTGATCTATTAAAATGTTTTTTATATTTTACTACTTAATTCTGTTTGATTACGTTTGAGGGTTTTTTCTAGTTTATTTTTAAATGTATTTAAACGTGTATTTCATTTCGTTTTTACTCCTTCAATTGCGGTTATACTCTCAACGTTCATTTTAGTTATGTATTAAACTTCGTTTTATTAAACCGTTTTATGAACAAAATTTCGTTCCCTTTTAATTTTCGTAAATATATTAATTTACTCGGTGCAATTCGTCTTATTTGTTTTGATTATTTTGCTATAGTTCCGTTTTTTTTTTTGTTTTTTTTTGGTTCGCTTTTTAATGTAGCCAATATGAATGAATTTCCCTTGTTTTAGGTCGACCCTTCCTTGACGATTTGATCCGCGTAGAAAATCCACCAAGGATAATAATTACATTTCTTGCTGCAGGCATGTGCTGCCCGAGCGCCGTCGGCGTTGGTGACGCGCCTTGTCCGGACTCGCCGGAGCGGGAAGGCTGCAAGTTGTCGGACGACGAGAACCCAAAAAAGAAGCACCGTCGCAACCGGACCACCTTCACCACCTTCCAACTGCACGAACTGGAGCGAGCCTTCGAGAAGTCCCACTACCCGGACGTGTATAGCCGAGAGGAGCTGGCCCTCAAAGTCAACTTGCCCGAGGTCCGAGTGCAGGTATGAGAAACGGCTGGATTTATTTTAGTCATTTCTCAAATCAAAGAAGCGCCGGTGTGGTTTCAACATCAAGTTAAAAAATTTTTTTTTGGGCCATTAGAAAGCATCCCGAAAAACGCTCAGTAAACCGCATTGCTTTTCACGCCTGAACGTTGTTCTCGTGTTGATGTCAAGACCGCAAAAGGAGTCAGCAGGCCTTGTCCTAAAAATAGCTCACCAGAGGTGTGGCATTGTCATTTTTCTCGGAATGTGGCATAAGTGATCATTTGAAAATGCAAACACCGGCAGAGAGTTTGACAAACTACAGAGTTGCATATTTATAAGTCTTCTGTTTCCTAATTATCGCGATAAAACACGAGCGTGAGTGTCTTCACATAAACGTACATGCTTAAGATTAACGACGTACATCCTGAAGGTATTTTGAGCAAAATTTGTTGGTGTGTATTAATCTGTGTGCAAGTAGTAGCTCTTGGCTTCAAAACGTTTGCAGAACAAACACACACACACACACACACACACATATACACACACAAAAAAAAAGAAAGAAAGAAAGAATAAAAAAGAGATTGTACTTAATCAAATTATTGGGGAAAAGTCTGGCAGGACTGCGTGGGGAAAATGTATATTAATAATAGTTCTATCATAATATTGGTTTGCAAAACTGCATGTACTACATAGTGTTGTGCATAGTAATAAAATTTTTTTCTTTTTAATTGTGTGGGCGCACAGAATGTTTTGGCAACTTTCTGGAGGATGAATACAGTTGCATTGAACTCTCTGTGATGGCTCCCAGGTTTGGTTCCAGAACCGTCGGGCTAAGTGGCGTCGGCAGGAAAAGCTGGAAGTGAACTCCATCAAGCTCCCGGAGACCACCGCCCCCGCCTCCTTACTCTCTTTTGGCTGCGGCCCCACCACGGGTTCTTTGGAACCCTGGTTGGCCTCGCCGATCGGGGCCTCGGCTACCCTGCAGTCACTCCCGGGCTTCATAGGAGGCGGCGGCGCCTACACTGCCTCGCCTCCCCCCTCGGTGCCGCCCTCCTTCCTCAACGCACCCGCCCTGGGGTGCACCCCCCACCTGCCTCGGATGGGCTCCATGTGCCCGCCGCCGCTGTCGGCCTATCCGTGCTCGCCAGACCCGAGGAAATCCAGCATTGCCTCATTAAGGATGAAGGCCAAAGAACACATTCAATCTATTGGCAAGACGTGGTGAGGGGAAACGGCTGCTGCGTCTTTGGGAAGACGGATTGGATTGGAAGGCCGACGTTGTGAGAGCAACAACTTGACAGGCACAAACTTTGCAAAGCTTTCTATCATGTTCAGATTTCGCTTCATTCTGTTTCATTCTTACCTATTGCAACAAGCATTGTCTATTTATTTTACACTTCTACATGGAAAGAAAATCCCTTTTTTTTTTTTTTTTTTTTTTTGAGAAGGTACCCATCTAGAGCATTTAGCATAATCTGTTGGAATGAAGCCGGCCGACTTTAAGGCAAAGTTATGCGGTTGTTTTAAATACAAACGTGATTCTCTTTTGTTTTATGTTTAGTTTGAGAGTAAACTTCAGCTGGGAGTGGCGATAACCATCTTGAAGTCACTTTTGAAAATTGTCCGCTATCTAACTAATTGCTGCATGAGTTGAGCCGACTCGCACCAAACGGCACTCGTTCCACAAAATTTTGCTCACAAGTCAAAGCAAATAGGTCATACGTCAGGTCAGTCATATCTCAAGGCTCCGCTGTAACTGATTTTTTTTTTTTTTTTTACAGTCTCACACACCTGCAACACTAACTACTGCGAATAAAACAAACCTCCTCCTCTTAACGCCTTGTTCAGGGTGCCCCTTTCTTTAATGGGAATAACGATCGATGGAAGATTGCTAAAAGCTAATCACGTGGAGCATTTGCATCTCAGTCGACATTGAGTAAGTGCTGCAAAAAAGCCACAAAAAAGAGCAAAGGAAAAAGCAACACACACACACACAGACACACACATACACGCATTTCATAAAGTAAGTAATATTTCCTTTCATAGTGAAAACAGTAACACATTAACTTACCTCGTAATATCCATCCATCCGCTTCTCACGAGGGTGTGCTGGAGCCTTTTCCAGCTGACTTGGGGGCAGTAGGTAGGGTACACCCTGAGCTGGTCGCCAGCCAATCACAGGGCACACATCGACGAACAACCATCTGCACTGACACGTCGGGACAATTTCGAGCGCTCCATCAACCTACCGCGCATGTTTGTGGAATGTGGGAGGAAACCGGAATACCCGGAGAAAACCCACACAGGCACGGCGAGAACATGCAAAGTCCACACAGGAAAGCCGGAGTCCAACATGAACCCCATCACCTCTGCGCTATTCGACCACCGTGCTGCCCAATGAGTAGCCTGTGTATTCAAACAGAAGATAGCAGTGAAGTGTCCTCTAGCGGCCACGCACGATCATAATGAAAACAAAAGGCAACAACTGGAGGAAGTTAAAAAGGATACAAATCATCACACAAGACAAGTTGTTGATGACTGGCGAAAGCAAGGCACTCCATTTAGCCAATTGGCCTTCAGCAAACGTGTTTTCCATCAACACAAAGTAAACGCCGAGGGTCTTTCTTACACCTAAAGCAGCTTAACTTGGCGGACTTCCTCCCGTGCCCTCAGAGAATGACTTGTTACCTCCTCATTAACTCCCCTAAACGTTATCCCATCAGTCGGTGGGATTAGAAGCGTAATCATGGGGTGAAAGTGGCTTGTTGCCTCTTTGTTCACCAATCAGCCGTGAAACAAATGAGGACTGAGGACACAAGAGGAAACTTTTGCTTTTGGCATTAAGAGGGAAAGTGTGTGCAACCAACTTGTTGCAATTAGCGCTCGCCATTGTCTGACAACCTTCACCGTGAATGTGTACCCTACTGGTTTATACATGCTGTGTGTTTAAGTGTGTGAGAGAGAGAGAGAGAGAGAGAGAGAGTTGCTTTTAGCTGATAAGAAAACATTCAAATATAATGCCCCAAGTTGTTTTTTTCCGTTTTTTGTTGTTTTTTTCAGTAAACACAAGAAACTGCACCAAATTCCGACTATGTCATATTGCTTATAATTTCTATTCATGGGGAGAATTGAGTGATCTGTTTAAGTAAGGATGTCGCTGATTTTAGCAGAGGCGGACAGCATAGTGAGTTTCAATGGTCTTGCTATCTCGCTTCACTGTTTATTTTAAATTCTATTTTATTTTATATTATATTATAACCCTGGGTGTTCATAGTGATTTTTTGTGCCCCCCCCCACTGAAATAAATCAGTTACTGTTCAACCTATCACATTCCCTGTACTCTCATAGTCATAGGTCACAACATTAGGTACACCAGCACACTCTGATGAGATACACGTCGATATATGCCTTTACAAATATAACATTGCTTAGTTCTGATTGACATTTCGTGTTTTATGACGTTTGTTCTTTCATCGTGGTCATCTATGACAAGAAATAACTATATAATTAAAGATAACTGGTTGCTTAATTGGGCAGTGCCTAATTCTGAGCTCTGTGGTTGTCAAACAAAACTTCAGAGCGGTTTTGAGCGCCCTCTGTTGGTTTAACTTTTGAGGACGCACAAAATGCATTCAGGGACCGACAACAAACTAGGACATTTCAAACACGACGAAAATTACACGGACTGGATGAAACCTAACAACGCCACCGCAAAGATTCCACCAGATGGCGCCAAACTGATAGTTTATTTAAACGCTCTGGTCGGAGTACAAACGCAACGAGGATTTTCAGTGAATGCCGGAGGACAGGTTACAAAAACAAACCAAACAAAAATCGACAATCACAAATGTCCAAACGCAAATAAACGGGGCTTCAGGTAAAATGTACATTCTGCCATATAGTGGAGGAGCATTTAATTCTTCTGCCTGTCACCATCCGTGACTGTAGATTAACAAAAATACACATAGTCAATAAGAAAACATTTTTGGAGCAATTGTGGGAAATAATCTTTGCCACACACGTGCTTGCTTTGTTTGCTTGTCACTTGCTCATCTGTACAGCAAGCCTTCCTTTACATTCTTATGACCAGCAAGAGAAGGCTCGTGGTTTGTTTTGACATATTTTTAGTCCTTCGCCAAAAGAACCAAGGTGGACAAACCCATCAACTAATTTGGACCAGAGAATGCAAGTACCTGTGTGAGAGCAGCTTGACACAATAGACAAACTATGGAAATATCTTGAAGGCTTATCCTCTGCAACACCAAGAAAAACTCACCTGTTTGCGTATGGTCATGTGACGTCCGCAAGCTGAGCCGAGACTGATCGTTACCAGAGCCCTGAGCAACTGTGACGTCATTTGTCGGTCGAGAGCAACTGGCAAAACGGCCGTTCCCTGAGATAGATTAAGCAGGCGCATCACAAACACTTTATTAATCAGAATATCACTAGTGGTGGCACATAGAATATATTGTAAAGAAAAAATGGGGGTTGTCTTCCCTTTAAGAAGCTCTAGCTAGTGGGCTTTTTTTTTGGGGGGCGGGGGGGGGTTAGGAGACAGTGTACAGGCAGATGCTGGTTCTTCCTGCCTGCATCCGCATCCCATCTGACCAAAAAAGAAAACAACAACAAATAAACTATGACAGAAGCAGTTTATATACATTTGATAGCGTTCTGTAAGTCCTTTTTTTTTGTTTGTTTTAGACATGATTAAAATGTGTGGCATAAAGTATGACTACATCTTACCTGGAGTTTCTGAAACACATAAGAGGAAAAGTACTTGATTGCACAGGGAGCAGCCCCTTTTAAGGATTACTTTACCCAGAATGCAAATTGAGTATGAAGGCGTGCTCACGACAGACGAATCAAAGGGAGATGATGCGCAGCCAGAAAACCATATGACTGCACGCTTTTTCCCTCATCTATGAATGGGAGGAATCTGGTTCATACTGTATAAGGTGCAATGGACAGCTACATGTAAATACGGGCCTATACGTTGTAAGACTTGAGGAAACCAAGGTGCAAAAATCTGCTATGTACAACAAAAGGAAGCCAGGGTGCAGAAATGGGCCGATAGTATTAGCATAAGACAGCAGACGGGTATGGAAATATAGGCTCATGACAGGCAAGACAAAAGAAAAACGTGGAACACAAGAAAACCTTGATGCAAATCTTGGCATACACCGTGTGAGACAAAAAATGGATATGAGGAGGGCATCGGTGTGTTGAGTGCTTGAGTGCAGCAGAATCAAATAATTGGGTAAATTCGTGCGAGGGGAGGATGCTAGCACTTCATTCTGTCTTCCTCCTCGCATCCAGGGGAAAAAATGACGTCACATGACTGTGTCGGTGGGGGAGGGGAGGCTCGCTGCACTCTCGCCTCCTGCAACTGAATGTGTCACACCGTCGAGGGACAGGAAGCGCCACTTGGGCCTTTCAATGCACTTCCATGCACATATCATTCCTGCCTTGTGAACCGCGCAGATTTGTGTCTCCTCACAAATGAATCCATCACGGCCCCGTTCACATCCTAAACGCTGGGAGTTGTGCGAGGCCGCCAGGTGTGTCGAAGACCGGTAAGCAAGGCCCAATGAGGGACCGCCAGGTAGGTTAGCATCCTTCACCGTTGACGAGTCGTCGCCTCTCCAATCTTCCAAATACGGACATGAGCGTGAAAATCACCACTAGTGATGCTTTGTTTTGTTTTTTTTCCCTTGAACACAGAATTCACTGCCTGAAAATGATCCAGGCAGTCCCTTTGGGCTGTAGATTTCGTCCAAGACGTATTCACTTTGCGCTGACTGTTGACCTTACTTAATCCTACCTGATGATACGCGCAAGCATCAACGGGATGAAATGCAATGCCAAAGGTCCATGACATGAAAACAGAGCACACCCTTATTAGACGCTCCCCGATTATTTCTTCCACTCCGTCTCCCCCACCTCCATCTGCCTCCCTCCTTCTCTCTCTCTCTCTCTCTCTCTCTCTCTCTCTCTCTCCCTTCTCTCCAACAGCTGCCCCCCCC
>NW_017805705.1:308689-336119 GCF_001891065.2 Hippocampus comes | reverse complement strand
TCCTTCCCTTCATGAATGTCCATGAAGGTGGCGGCGGCGGCCAAAGGCGGAAAGGAGGCCCGGACTGGGAGTGAATGAGTGAAGCAGAGTGGGAGGGGGGGTGGGGGGGAAGGGAAGGAGGAAGAAGATGGAGGCTGGAATGGCTGGGGTAAGACACTAAGGCAGGTGCCGAGGCCTCGACAGGAAGACGTCCATTTTCCAGTGTGGGGGGGAAAGAAAAGATCTTACTGGGTATGCAATATTTAGTTCCATATTTGCATGTGCATGTTGATGTGTATTGCATGTATCCGTGGGGACATGCGAGGAGGGATGGCATCCGTTTGGTAGCAATCTAGGCGAGGTAGATGTCGTGTTTCCCCCATGCCACCTTTCCTTGGGGATCAAGCCGTTTAGGACGTGAAATGCGTGCAGGAGCTGGAGGGGTAGCCAATGTTTTTGCAAGGGTCAACATTTTTCTTGGAGATTCTTAAAGTTTGGTGAATCTTTGAGAGGTACGAGCAGGTGGCCGTGGATAACCAGTGTTTTCGATGCTTCTTGGCGATTAAGAGTTGAGGTGACAGGTCGATGCATGGATACACAGAGTTGGACCGTGACACTATTTCTTGGGGAGTGGCAGTTGTCCTTTTGGAAACTTGAATGAAAAGAGCGGATGGGGATTCGGTGCTCAGAACAGACAACCGGCATGGAGGTATAACATGAGGACAAATGACCGAGTTGGTTGATTGAACCATTGTGCCTTTTTTTCCAGTCATTAGTCCAACATCCAGACCTGCAATCATCACCCCTCATCTTGACTTCCTCAATATCCTCCACCTCACAAGACGTAAATATTGCTGTTTCCTTCCCCGTTGTGGTCCTTCATAAACACACCTTCATATTTGATTCACCATCCAGAAAGGTGTCCGATCCCGCCGACGTCTATCCGAGCAGCGTTTTCTATCAGACAAAGGCAAAAAAATGGGAAGTGATGTCCCGGGAGGAGAGCATTCCGTCTCCTGCCTGTGCGCTCTTGAGGCCGCAATGCAGCGCTGGGCTTTATGGTGGGGCGAGCAGAACTAGCTGAAACCAGTTTGAGGCAGACAAGAGCGCTGACAGGAACAATGCCGTCTCTGTGCTCCTCCAGAGGTATCGGCGCTTTTCCGCGCTAATTGGCCGTCCTCCGTCTCCCGGCCGCCGGCTACCGCGGAGCAAGCGTCGGCCCCGCGGCGGTTTGCTATGCGGCGGAGACTCGCCGAAAAGAGAGCGGGGAGATTTGGGAAGGGACGAGGGCAGAAGGGGGGGTTGGCTGCCTGGAAGTCTGCAGCCCTGACTGACACACACACACACACACACACACACACACACGCGCACACACTCACACACACACACACACACACACACACACACACACACACACACACACACACACACACACATAGGGCTTGATCTATGTGTCTTGTTTGTCTGTCTGTGTGCTGCCAGTGCTTCAGAGAATGACAAAAGAGGATCCTTCCCAGGACCACCGGCACTTAGCACAAGCCTGGATGTAACCTGACCCTAACTTCTGGGCCTTTTGTGGGAAAGGCAGGATTTTTGTTGTTGTTGCCGGTTCGGTCAGGGTGGGGCGCGTGGCTTTTTGAGGGTTAGCCGTGTCGTGAATATGTTTATTGCAGGATGGGCAAAAAAAGGAGAGAAGGAAGGTTTGCCTGGTGGCTGCAGAAGGATGAGGAGAGGCGAGAGGGTGAGGAGTGGCTGATTTTCTTGCATGTTTCGATGACTAATCTTCATTTGACTGACATGGTGGTGATCTCGCAGTATGTGGATGTGAGTTGGCAGTGACGCACGGGTCTGAAAGCGGTGCTCAGCGTTGATTATTTGTCATATTTGTGTGTTTTTAACCTTGGTTTTCAGCATCAGACGTCTCTGGCTTGCTGTTCGCCACCAGGCCTCTCTCTCACTCTCTGCTGTTGCCAGCAGCCATTTTCACATCCTTTCCTTGCTCGTCAGCTCTTTTCCCTCCACCCCCTCTCTGCCATCACTGAACCGCCCCCTCACCACCCCCCTCATCTGGATTTAGAGAGGCTTCTTAATATAACTAGGGCTAAAAAATAAAAATAAAAAATTCTTGGATGCAGATTGTGGTTGCCAGTCATATGCCACAAAGAGTGTTGCTGGAACCCGGCCAGCCTTGCACCGATGCCTTTTGTCCCCAACAAGCAGAACACAAACACTGAGCATTTTCATATAGCACCCGCTATGAAAAATGAAAGTTGGGGGAAGACAATACCACAATTAAAGTGGCAATTGAAATGCCCACGTATGAGTGTAATACGTTGACCAATGAGAAGCCTCGAGACAGGAACCTCTAAGTTTGAACACAATTCGCTTGTGGATGCTCGGTAAACTGAGATTTGTCACCACGACACTGATTCCAAAACCAATCACACGGATTAGCAACACATTTTGACATTTTAGAATTGCTCACTTACGATTATCTGCATAATCAAATTATTTATTTTTCCATTGACGAATCAGAAAACATTCCATCACAATTTCCATGCCTTTACTATTCCCAAAAAGGAGATTATTTCAAATTGACAGCGCAGAAAATGTATACACATACTTTATGATTCAGTTACTGGTTTGGGCTATAACGTGTTCGGAAAAGGGGGGAGGGGCCGCTACGCACAGGCTGGTGTCTCGTTTGCCTCTGACTGCAATTTGGATACAATTATTGACCATATTTCACTCCATGTGCACACTTTCACATTGTACTGCAAGCATTCCATTGATTTAAAAAAAAAAACGAATGAGACCAAAACAAGTCCAGTTGTCTGATCCATTATTTTTAAAATACCATGTCAAGAACAAAAAATATATATATTTCAGCATGCTCACACGCGATGCCTTGTTTTTAATTACAACAAATGTCGAGCAGTTAATCTGCTGAGCATCCAGCCATGAAAACGTCACGTCAAACCGCCCCCACGTAGATGGCGACAGATGTTGCTACCAGTGGATAGTTGTTGGTTGTTATGTGGATTGTGTTAGTCGTCACGGGTAGTTACGAAATGTCTCAGAGAATGGCTCTTCTTTTTAATTGTGAAATCTAGTCCATAGCTGATGAACACTAGATTTCATCTTGCACAACCCCCAAAATAAGTGACCAGTAAACACAATATGTCACGTTATTAAAAGAATGAGCGACGGTGCTATGCTACATTGTGAAGCTCAATACATTAACTACAACGACGATATCATTTTCTGCCACTGACAGGTGAGGTCCAAATTCCAGCAGGGAAAGGAAGATGGGAGATATGAAGACACCAGACTTTGACGACCTCCTGGCGGCCTTCGACATCCCCGACATGGTGGATCCCAAAGCTGCAATTGAATCCGGCCAACAAGATGACCACGACGACAAACTCAAGCAAGCCAAGTGTGGCTCAACCAGCAATGAAGATGTTGGCGTAAGTGTCATCGTCAAGAATATTCGGAATGCAGACGCAAGTCAGCATGTTGGAAGCCTGCTAGAAAAGGATTTGCAGTTCCATTCCCAACCTCATTCGATAAAAATTGGCAATAAACTTCAAAATGGCTTCTCGACTTCCACGACAATGGGTGTGCATTGCACCAAAAATGGATGGAATTTTTCCGAGGTGGAAGGACACGCGGAATGTAAGCCGTCGTCACCCTGCAATCAGTTCAGTCCCATCTCCAGTGCGGAAGAGTTTGAGGAGGACAACGCTGAAGGAAGGGATCCGACTATCAAGAATGCTGGACATTCACTTCACAAATCCACAACCAAGAAAGAGAGACCGCACTCTAAATATCCCGCATCTATGGATAAAGTTTCCAAGTCCAAAAATAAGGACTTAAATCAAGACCATAATAATAATCAAAATATCAGTCTGGAAGGTTCTGCGTCCAACAACGGCACTCAACTGTCTTTGTTTCAAGAAGAGGAAACTCCTCACTTTATACGTAACAAGGAGAATAATGGTCAAACATCCCAAATCCAGTCAAAGACGTCCGCAAAACTTTCCTCTTGTATTGCAGCCATTGCGGCTCTGAGCGCTAAAAAGGAACAAAATACAAACTTTATTCGAGATTCTCCGATGACACCGATGGACTCAAACCGAGACAATGAAAATTCCAGAACTCCGGGGAAGAAACGCGAGCCGGAATCAGCATTGGAGTTGGCAAAGCGCTTGCTATCAGGACCGCCAGATAGTCCCGCGAGTGTCAATAGTGAGACTAGCGGTACGGACACCACACCGGTCATTCCTAAAGTCAGGATAAAAACAATCAAGACTTCGTCTGGACAGATCAAGCACACAGTGACACGAGTCATTCCAGACTTGGATCTTGGCAGAGTGAACACAGGAGACAACTTTGGAAATGGCATAACGGTAAAGGCTACTACTGGTGCGTTTATTTCATCTCCCGCGACGACAGTCGTTGCAACCTGTGGTGGACCATCGATTGAAATCACGAAGCAGATGACCATCAAACCAGTAGCAACGGCCTTCCTGCCCGTCTCGGCTGTCAAGACGGCGGGTTCCCAGGTCATTAACCTGAAGCTGTCCAATAACACCACCGTCAAAGCAACCGTCATTCCGGCCGCCTCGGTACAAGGTGCCAGCAGTGCCATCCTTAAAGCGGCAAGCGCCATACAACAACAGACCGTCATGGTCCCCGCTTCCAGTCTGGCGAATGCCAAACTTGTACCAAAGGCAGTCCATTTTAGCAATCTCAATCTTCTCTCTAAGAACGTGTCCTCTGCTGCCAGCGAGCTCCAAAAAGGAACGTCGTCCTCCAGGCAATCCCAACAACAGCAGCAGCCACTTCTCACCGGCCAGTCTTCGAAGAAGCTCTCCAGGGTTCAAGTCTTCAGCAGCTCTCAAAGCTCCGTCGTCGACGCTTTTAATAAGGTTTTGAGTAGCGTAAATCCCATTCCCGTGTACGTCCCAAACCTCTCTCCGCCGACCTCAGCCTGCATTTCGCTTCCCACTCGGGGCTACAAGTGCCTAGAGTGCGGCGATTCTTTCGCTCTCGAAAAGAGCCTGACCCAACACTACGAACGTCGCAGCGTGCGGATTGAGGTGACCTGCAACCACTGCTCAAAAAGTCTCGTCTTTTACAACAAATGCAGTCTGCTCTCTCATGCTAGGGGCCACAAGGACAAAGGGGTGGTCATGCAGTGCTCACACCTAATCTTAAAACCGATCCCTGCAGACCAGATGATAACGGCATCGCCCTTTTCTGGACCACCCACTGTCACAGACATCATCTCCTCCGCCCCTGACGCGCAGGCCTTACCCGTTCAAACCACGGGGAAAGGTCCAAGTGGCGGGTCACAAAGTGCAGTGAGTTCAATGGCCAACAGTTCTCCTCTCGAGGCAGCCGTGCCCTTAGAGGAGGACGCATCAAAGCTCTGCAGGCACAGCCTCAAGTGTTTGGAATGTCACGAAACGTTCCAGGACGACAGCTCACTCGCGACGCATTATCAACACGTCCTGGAGACCGGTGGGCAGGTATGGCAGATGCAGTAACCTCCATTTCTCACAAGGGATACATTCCAGTCCCACCATCGACAATAAAGAGATGATAGAAACCTGTTTTTTAAATATAGAGTTTTACAACTCACAGAGTTTTAAACGCATTTAAAACAGAGCAGCAACACATATCAACAGAACATGCAAAATTACTAAACGGCATTTATTCTCTACTTTGACAACATTTGCAATATCGATCTTCTCCATCTCCCTTCTGTCTGTTTTATCAGAAAACTTGCGCCGTCTGCCAAATGCTTCTCCCAAACCATTGCAGTTTTCTATCCCATCAACGAATCCACCAGCACAAGTCCCCATACGTTTGTCCAGAATGTGGCGCCAGCTGTCGTTCTGTCCACTTCCAGTCCCACGTCACAAAGAACTGCCTGCACTACGCCCGTAGAGTCGGATACCGGTTTGTCTCTTCCGCTGCAATTTTAAGATTTTAAAATAGATCTTTTGTGTACATAAAGTCTCTGATGAATTCAGCTCATGAAAAATCTCGAGTTGATACTTTTTTTCCCTCCCCGAGTGTTCAAGTTTGACTTGAAGTAACTATTTTTTTTTTTATTCTCTGTCCTGTCTCCAACCGTTAGCTGCATCCACTGTAGTGTGATTTTTGCCGATGTCGCAACCCTGAAGTCGCACATCCAGACGACACACTGTGAGATCTTCTATAAATGTCCACTTTGTCCCATGGCCTTCAAGTCGGCGCCGGCAACTCACTCGCATGGGTACACGCAGCATCCCGGACTGAAGGCGGGCGAGCCAAAGTGAGTGTTGATCGAGGCTACGGAGAGTCAAAAGTGCAATTAAATCTACACAGAGAACACTGGCATCAAATTCACGTTGAAGAATTGGCCTCAACGACTGCAACCCGATACCCACCACGAAATCACAGGAAAATCGCCCTTTCGGCCTCACCACTAGGATTTTAGACGCGGTGGATTAACTTGTTTTTGTTCAATAGAACAACCGCTGACTTAAATAGGACCTCATCACCCAGCGCTCGCTTACATTAGGGACCTTGTCTTTCTTCTTTCCGACAGGCTTATATACAAGTGTTCCATGTGTGACACTGTGTTCACGCTGCAGTCTCTGCTCTGCTCACACTTTGACCAGCATGTTGCGAATCATAAAGTTCCAGTCTTCAAATGTCCCGACTGCTCCATGCACTATGCACAAAAACAGCTCATGATGGACCACATCAAGGTAGGACCTCAATATTTTACACACAAATCGATTAAATAACTCAATCACGCCTCGGTTCAATTCAATAAATCAAACTTTGCAAGGCCATCCATGGAACTTTGAAGACCACTGATGCACCGCCAACGTTGGGGCTCAACTTCCCCCTCAGCACCAAGCCTACAAATTCAAACAACACCAACAATGGCCCCAGTAACAAAAACGATGGCGGAAAGGCCAATGGTCAAAGAAAGGGTGTAAATAAAGCTGCATCTTCATCACCAAAAACCCGCACCAAAAACAGCTCAGGCGAGCTAAAGAACCGCAATGGGTCAGCGTATACGTGCGGAGAATGCGACACCGTCATCACTTCCAGGGAGGTCTTTGTGGCTCACATGAAGCGAGAACACGGCAAGGTAAAAGTCTGAACCCGGGACGGAAATGTCTGGCATGTGCAGCTGAGCAACACGGTAAAGGATAATACGTGACAACTCACGCTCTTCCGATCTCGCAATAGATATTGAAGAAGCACCCGTGCCGACAGTGCGAGAAATCCTTCAGTTCTCCGCACAGTCTTTGTCGACATGACCGCCTCAAACACAAGGGAGTGCGCAAAGTCTACACTTGTCCGTGAGTACCGGCGACGTGTGATTTGGAAAGCAAAAAAAAAGGGGATACCAAGCCATGAAATTTAAAAAAAAGGGGGAATTTTCAGAGTGAAGTTAATGGATCCTCATAACCTGAACACAATCCGTTCCAGAAAGTTGTTCTGGCATTAGTCACCAATAGTCATTGTATGGTTAAAATGTCTATTGACCAAGTAAGTCAGGGTACCACTTTCTAAATGAAAAATTGGAGTCGTAGTGAGACCAAAACAGTGAGAGAAAGATCAAACCAGGCCAATGCAATTAAAAGAGAACACGAACAGCTTGTTGGGCGCGTCACTGTGATTTGATTGCACTTTAACAGGCATTGCCCAACGCTCAGTCAGCCGTTCACGAAGAGAGTGCTGCTGGATCAGCACATTCAGTTGATGCATGGTACCACAGAGGAGAAGACGGCAACCTCCGATACCAGGGATGATTTGTCGGAGAAGAAACCGGTACGTCAATCAACGTTAATTTTTCTTTTCTGTTCGCGGACCACGGCTAAGATATCTTTCGGATGTGCTTCACAGACTGGCAGCCCCAAGAGAAAGAATGAAGATGACGAGTCCCCGGCGGGGTTAAACCCCAGGAGCGTGGATTCGCAGCCGTTGAAGAGGCTCAAGGTGAACATCCCCAAAGTTCACAGGTGCGCCGTCTGCGGCTTCACCACCGAGGACGTGGCCGCCTTCCACAAGCACATCCCCCAGCACAAGTCGGACGGCTCGTCCTACCAGTGCCAGGAGTGCGGCCTGTGCTACACCTCGCCCCGCTCCAAGGCCCGGCACCTCTTCATTGTACATCGGCTAAAGGAGCAAGGTCTCCACCGATTCAGGGGTCAGGATGACGACGAGAGCCAGAGGGAGAACCAACTGAACGTTACGGCCGACGGCGACGACGGCACGCCAAACACCAAATGCAAAGTGTGCGGGAAACAGTTTGAGACGGAGGGGAAGCTGAACACCCACATGAGGACCCACGGCATGGCGTTCATCAAGGCCAAAAGACTCAGTTTGGCTGAGAAATGAGATGAGTCAAGTACAATTTGAACGTTTCAACGGACAGAGTCCTACTATATGTACAAAATGCCGCAGTACACAGCACATGTAAAATACAGTATCTGAGAGTCATTCTTTGTTTTTAATAAAGCAACATAGTTTTTGTACTTCATGTTTCTAAAGACTTGATTTTTTTTGTTTGTTTTTATAGAAGAGCATTTTATATGGTTTGCACTGTTGCACTACATAACCTATGGCTGTAGTATGATTGCCATTGTCAAATTCTCCGCATAAACATTTTTTTTTTTTTTTTAAAGGTCATATTTTCTAAGCCTTTTGGCACATTGTCTACGCAAATGAGTTTTATGGAGAATTCAGTTTTTTTGTACCTTTTTTTTTTTTTGACTGGTCCCCTTTAAACAACACCGCCATTTTGCGCTGTTATTTTTACTGAACTTTATTCGACAAGAAAATACATTCAGTGACAATAACACCCCCTCTGTGCGTCAAAAATCGATTTTCTTTTTCAATAGGCCGACTTCTGTATGAGCGGACATTCAGTCATCATTACTCTTGTTCATTGGAGAATGTAAACGTGGCTGTTAGACTGAGAAAAAAAAAAAACAAAGCTTTGAATTGTCAATGTAACAGCCACACATCAATAAGCTGTAGGATAGAAGGGAAGCTACTTTTTGGACAAGACGACTTTAGTCTCTCGCTGTGAACCCGCATGTGAGAAGCGGTCTGTGAATTGTTCATTCGAATGTTGTCTTGGTGCTGCTACTGTTGCTGCTGTTTTTTATTTGATTTGATTAGAAAGCTTATATGCTTGCACTGGTCTTTATGTCAATAAAAGGTGAAAGCAAAGTCAAAGATTATATTAATTCTATCAAGACGCTAGACGTCTGCCATCTCTCAATTGTCTTTTCTTTTTTAGATGGAAAAAAAAGACAGCAGGCCGTTTGGGTTTCTGGGAACAAGCTCACCCCCTAGTGGTCAATGCTTCACAGTGTCTATTATTATTAATATTATCCATCCATCAATCCATATTTTAATCCACTTATCCTCACGAATGTCAGGGACCTACTGGAGCCTATCGCAGGTGTCTTTGGGCAAGTAGGTGTTTTATTTATGAAGAGGACAGAAATAATTTTCAAACTGAAGCAGAAAATGATTGGGATTTTTTTTTTCCAGAAAACTGTTTCGCTTGTTTTTCTTTTTTTTTTTTTCAAATTTATTTCATAATCATATAATTCCCTTGTATTTATTTAGATCATTATTATTATATTATTAAGTTACCAAATACAGTTCTTTATCCTGGAAAGGCCAAGCTAAAGGAAAAATGTTGCTAATTAAAAATGAATCAGTGACATGCTTATTAAGACAGAATGGAAATGTTTAGGAAATCAAACACCTGAAGCGGCGCTCCTCTTTTGTGAAGCGAAGGTGCTAATCGCGTTGATCCTACAATGACGTAGCGACACTCCAGATCTTTTTTGTTACACCTAACGCGGAAAAGCAGGTGTGGACGAATCACACTTGTCAAGGTAGCTCTGAGACGCCCCACGCCTCCCACTTTAAAAACCCACTCCTGTAAAAAGATGCAGGCACTTTTATCATGGCCATTGCACGGGTGCACTTGTTTCTTCTAGCAGGATTAATTGCGCTCCCAAAGCCAACACGGTCGTTGAACATCTCTGACAAATGTGTGACGGACACCGGCACTTTCCTACGGGAAATAAACCGGGGCAATCCTAAGGAATATGCTGTTCTCAGTAAGTACTGTATCGAATTTAAACAAATCCGTCTGCAGTTACTCTATGACCAATAGGGGGCGCCCACATTTTTTTTTTTTTTAATGGGAAAATACGGAGATGGATTCGAATTGAACTTCTGTAAAATGTAATGCAATGATTTGTTTTTAAATGACAGTGTATGACGCCTTTGGGAAGCTGGGTAGCAATGTCAAAGGGGGTAATACCAACCGGCCGGGCCTGCTGCAGCAGTGTCACTCTGCCCACGGTCCTTCCTTCTCTGGACAGTACTGCCAAGTGTTCCTCAAGCAGGTTAGGACAAACGATGCAATCTCTAGATAATAACCACGGCTCGATTACGATTTTTACGTCATTTTATTTGGCTTACAGGGAGCCATTCAGTATTTTGTGGGGATCTGTGTCCCAGACTCTTGTGATGAAGAGGAAGTGGAAACCATGGTGCTATACGGTCAGTTTAACTGAATTTATTGTATTTGTATTCATTTCAATAACGCATTTATCTATTCCCGTCTTCACAGATAGATTTAAGATTGGACACGCATCCCTGATACCTCCATTTCCTTCTATTCTGGTGAATGAGTCCACTCAGGAGATGTTCATGGCTCACTGCTTGTCAGACACCGTAGCCCCCGACGCATCGGATATCACCTGCCTGTAAGAGGACCTTATCATATATTCCACATCACCCTTCACCTTACGCTCACATCCTTTCTATGGCAGGTTTGTATGTTGCACGATGCTGGCGATTCCCCTTGCCGCCACACTGTTCTCAGCTACAGCGAGGTGGCGTCAGAACCGGGACGTGATGCCAACAACGGAGTCTGCTTGTTTAAACGCCGGCCTCAACCAGTACGGCACCGTGAAGACCAACGGGTCTACGGCTAGCGAAATAAATGGTAGTACAACAGAGTTAAATGGTACGTACAATGTCCTGTACTGTCTAGGAATCTTAGCCCATGCGCTACCTGACCGGGTCCTGTCTCCTGCAGACAGCGCCAGGCGTGGATCATCACGTTTTCCCAAAAGCTGCGTCTCTCAGTGCCTCCGGGCCTTCTCCCTTCAGACGACTTGCCGGGGTATCTTCGGCACATCTTCCGGTTTCCCCGACGGCGGCTACTCCTCCTTGAATGGCATCCGCATCCTCAGCCTGTTGTGGATCATGTGCGGACATTCCGCACAGTTCCCCGTCATAAACAACCTTGGTACAATTGAGCTAGATCTTGCCTTACGAGACATCAAGGTCCATTCTCAACCGGGTCATTTAAATGACGATATCGTTCGCAGATAACTACAAAGACTGGAAGAAAACGGTAGAAAGAAGCCCCCTGTACGCGTTTTCTCTCAGTGGGCCAGTTTTTATGGCTGTGGACACCTTCCTCCTGCTTGGGTGAGACGACAGCGACATTCCAGGACACTGAGAAATGGGACGTTGTGAGCTCAGATGAAGAAAAGTCAGAGTTCCCACTAGGGGAAGACATGGAGATTCAGAAATCTGACGTGATGCGAAAATGGCGGCGTTTGGTTGGTTGGTTGTCAGTTTGAGAAAATCCGAGTGGTATTTCTGACATCCGAGAAGTCCCGAACGCAACACAGAAAAGACGACGAAGATTGTGTTGATTTCTTCCTCTTTTTTTTTTTTTTTTAATGTTCCAGGGGTCTACTTAGTGCCAAGTCTCTACTGGTGTCCATCCAAAGAGCTGAAGACAAGCTGAGTGCGGGTCTCGTGGCGGACTTCCTCTTCAGGAGGTTCAAAAGGTTCGCTCTCGATGCTGTGCCGGAAAATTCATCATGGAAACAGAACATGCGAATTGTCTTTTCCCCCCCCGTGACAGGATCCAGCCGCTGCATATCTTTGTCATGTGTCTCACCGTTGGCCTTATCTCGCTGGTTCACTGGGGTCCTTACTGGTTTCCGTTCATAGACAACTTGATGGATTGTAAGACATACTGGTGGGGGAACTTGCTGCTGATTAGCAACCTGCTCCCAGTCCATGAGATAGTAAGGTCAACCAGTAGCTCCCAAAGATGACTATTTGTATCTTGAACTTGCCGTTTGTAAGAATTCGACCTCTGCGCAGTGTGTTCCTTGGACGTGGTACCTCTCTTTGGACTTCCAGTGTTATGCCACCACTCCGATACTGGTCTATTTCTACAGATTGTATGTCTAAACCGTTTTCATGTACAATTCAAAAGATCAAAACGGCACTCAACTTATCTACTGCTTCCTCCGCCAGGAATAGAGCTGCCTTTGCAGCTATGGCAGGAGGCCTTCTGTTGATGACCACGTTGGCTGGTTCACTCGTCACGGGACTCCTGCGGTTGCCCGTCTTCCAACCGTCTACGCTGTGAGACCATATTTCGGTTTAACACATGACGTGAGAGGAGTTTAGCGACTGATGAAACTTAACTCTCTCAATTTACCAGTATTAAGTGTGTGAAAAAAGTGTGTGTGGGAGAATAATGGTAAAATTACAAAAGTAAATTTTGAATTTTACGATTATTACTGTCAATTGTAGTTTTGCAAGAATCAAGTCAGCAATTTTTGAGAATAATTCTGTGATACCAGAATGAAGTCGTAATTTTGGAGTAAATAAAGTTGCAATGTGAGGAAATGTTCGGATTTCACAAGGAAAAAAAAAAGCTGAAATGCTATGAGAATAAAATTCTACTAACTTTAATAATAAAAAAAAAAAAAAAAAACTTACTTTTTGGAAAATGCATTTCAAGGACAAAGTCAATTTGTTTTGAAACAAATTGTGATTTCTCAAAAAGTAATAATAAGATAAAGACAATCCTAAATTTCTTTTCCTGATAACATGTTAAAACAAGTTTTAAAAAGCAAACAACCGTGTAAGAACTCCCTAGGCTGACATCTCCTCTGTTGTTTTTGCAAACATGTACCCAGGTTGAAAAAATAATAATAATCTAAATTAAATAAAATTACTGGACTAGACATGCTGACATTTACCCGCTCCAATAATGAGTTTCGTCTCCAACTTTTTTCTTCATAATATTGCTTTGTAATTTTTACCCATCAATATATTTGTAGTCATTTATTTTCCAGCACGTCAGAGAATTATGTCCTGTATTATTATGTGAAGCCCCACACCAGATATGGACCATTTTTGATTGGAATTTTAACCGGAATTTACCTGGCGACTAAAAAAGAGCAACTTTTAAAGAACAAGGTAGGATTCGTCTTCTCCGACCCCGAATCATAATTGCTGTCACTGTCTCCGCTTTCACACTCACATGCTGCTCGGATGTCGTTGCTCCAGTGGCAGGCGGCGCTGGGTTGGTTGTGTTGTCTGTCAATCTTGGCGGCGTTGATGGGATTGGCCTACGCCCTCCAGGGGATCCCGGCGCACCCCTCCGTGCCGCATGCGCTCTACCAGGGGTTACACAGACCAATGTGGGCTCTGGCGATCGCCTGGATCATCCTGGCGTGCGAGGAGGGCTACGGAGGTACAAGAGGAGGTCTTTCAATCAACAGGGTTATCATAATTTGGCTGATTTGTTTTTTTTTTTTTTTTTTTTCAATAAGATGACTTTTTTTGGTCATTAAAACTGACTTTGTTTTTTTTTCCTGCAATGACGACCATTTCCCCCACTTTTGTTTTCCCCGTGAAAGTCAGAACATGTTTCTGATCTCTGACTGCCAATCTGCGATCGTGCTCTCCCAACGTGTCCCCTCCTTCCGCAGGCTTCATCAATAGCCTCTTGTCATTCTCTCTGTGGGTTCCTCTGGCCAACATCAGTTTCGCTTGCTACCTGATCCATCCCGTCTTCATCCTGGTCTACATCGGACTACAAGAGACCCCCATCCACTACACAGATGTCAACTTTGTGAGCTCTTGGCTTCTTTGTCTGCTGTATGAGTGATTTGCGCAGTCGTACTGTACTCTCTCTCTCTCTCTCTCTCTCTCTCTCTCTCTCTCTCTCTCTCTCTCTCTCTCTCTGGATGTGTGTGGTCTTCTTTAGATGTACTTGTTCCTCGGCCATCTGGTGCTCACGCTGGGGACGAGCGTGGTCTTAACCGTCCTGGTCGAGAAGCCCTACGTTCTCCTCAAGTGGAATCGTAAAGCCGGGCCAGTGCAACACTGATGAAGGCCCTTCATTAACTACCAACCATGTTCCGTCAGTCTCGTAAGCTTTGAACATTTATGTCATCCCACAAATAATCAAAGACGGTTTTTTTTGTATCTTCCCCATATTGTGATGATTTAATTTTTTGCACATTTTTTTAAACGGCTGGTAATGTCACAGTTCTGACGCACGTTTTTTGTGGGTAATACATAAATCTAATAAATATTTTTTTTGCATAAAACTGTGACTTTCTTCTTGTAATTCGTCACCATCCTTGACTTTATCCTTGTAAAATGGTTGCAACGTTTGCCATTTGTTGCCTTTTTCTTGTAAATCCTTTCATTACAGCCTTAATAATGATTTTATTCTTGTAACATGGTGAGCTTTTTTTTAAAAAAATAAAACAATTACTCAATTTTCTGTCCTATAAAGAATTTCAGACTCACCCACAAGAGCTAAAAATATAAATGACACCACCTGCATTTTGAACTGATTAAAGAACACTTTTAAAGTATGCATACTGTCATTCGCACCCCTTCTCACTTTCTCGCTTGTGCCGTCTTCCAAATTAAGCCGTTTGTCACTTCCAGTTCAGTTTACTGTAAAACTTACTTTACACTGAAAGCAAAATAACATGACGGTACAGTCCTTTCATATACCATTCCGATGACTCTCCCATGCAGAGTCATAACAACAAAATAAGTCAGTGACGCACATGTGCAGCGTCACCGGTACGAGCCCCCCGCAACCTTTGGGCCCCCGGAGCCTGGGCAATGTGGGCAGACAGTAAGCTGTGCAACAACACGGTGTAAAAATACATCATGCTGTCGGAAGAGGACACTTGTCTCACTCTGTCTTCATTGAGTGCATGAGTCCTGTCCAACACGCATAGCGCGCAAGGTGTAACATGTCTGCACGAGCGCCGCGACAAAACTTTGAGCTTCTATTTTTGGTTAACATTTCCATTCATGCAGTTGCCAGACTAACTAACTCATAATTTGCGTTTCTACACGTCCCTAGAATGTGGCAGACTTGCCAGAAAAACACATATATACTCTATCCGTTATCTGAAATGCTCTCGCTTGTACACCCATCCAAATAAAATGAGATTGTAGTAAAACTGACACAAAATAGAATTAATCATCACATATTTCAAGATCAAAATGACGAATCATACCGTGTAACTTTGACTAATTGTTGCAGTTTTAAACATGATGTGAAACACCATAGACCAGCTAATGATATTAACAGAGATTTTATGTTGCAGCTGATAATATAAGACCTAGCATAATTTTTCTCAGTTTTGTGGATCAATGATAATTACTGGAGATTAGTTGGGGACCTTCTCTGCCTCCTCTTATTGCTCTTAATGACATGCTGCAGCTCTTCCATGAGAGCTCAGTGCTGACAAGCTTGTGGTGGCACACTGTGGGGCGACACTGACGGTGTGCAAATAATTTGGAACTTGCTTGTACGTACAGTAATGTATACCATAAAAATTTTTTTAAAAAACGCACCAAAAAATTGTACATGTAGGTGAAGAGGTCTCGACCAATTGCATTCCTAGACAGCTCCAAAATGTATCCAAATTTGCACAAATGTAGACTTCAGTGGCACCTATTTCATAGTTCTGCAGAAATCGACTAAATCTTTTCCCCCCATTTTCCTGCTGGCTGGAGAAACAAATATTATATATATTTTTTTATTGACAGCAGCAAATAGGCCATTGCTGGAAATATAGATAAGCCTTTAAATGTTGAGGATCGACACATGTCCGCACTATCAGGTAACTATTCGTTCGCGAGCAGTCGGCGATGGTGGGGATGATCCAAAAATAGCCCCTCCAACCCCTCCTCACCACCCACTTGAAGGAGAGTTCATACTCAAGTGGTGCATCAAAGCTTTAAATCGTCAATCACGTCTATGGAAGAGGTACGTACTTTGCGGCCTATTCGTTTTTATTAGCCTTGAATCCGTTCCACAAGCTCACTGGCTATTTTAGCGAGCAGATGATTTAACTTGCCGAACAAGCTTTTCCGATTGATTGATGGACTTCCGATCATGTGACGCGCGCTGCTAAATAAACTTAGTATAACAGTATCAAAATCTTTTTTCAGAAATGGCTAAAGACAATCTAAATAAAATGCCTCTATTCATCATCTTCATCTTCAAAAAAATAATAAAGCTGTGAAAAATAACCCAAATGTTGAAACGTATTACTTTAGAAAGTGAAATGGCAGCAGTGCATAAAGGAGAGGAACTGACACTCAATTTGGTTTATCAATAACAAAACTTCTATCAAAGTTATCAATATTTGGATTGAACCATTTGTAAATTGTGTTTGAGGTGAGGGGTAAAGGACACTTTCTCAGGCACATGCAGACAGGTTGCTTGGTTTCGTTTTTAGTCCTGTATATAGACGCAACAGCTTCTATATGTCCCGGTACTAAATAGTGTACATTGTGAGGAGGTGTGACTAAACATAACGAGTCCCTTTTTTTTCCAGGTCATTGCATGCGTGTGTGTTTTTGTTTTCATGTGGCGTGTCTCAGGCGAGGTGCCCTTCACGGCGTACGTGACAAATGCAGGCCATGGGTGAAGATGTCCTGGTATTTTTCCAGCCTCTTTGCCACTAGCAAGTCCTTTGAGCACTCGTGTAAATCTGCAGAGCCGAATTCAACACCTCATATTACCGCCGAAGGCTACAGAACACTCACATGTAGGCTAGCAGGGCAGAAACGCAGCACAACTTGACCACACTGTATGCACGTTTTGATTAAATTAAAGGCAATATCAAAAGAACCTGTCTGCCGTCAGACACAACTGTTTGTAAATTGTTGACTGTCCTCTTGATTGATTATGAGTACCAATAAATAATTTTCATCAAATGAAAATTCTACAACTTAAAAAATGCTTTTTTTTCTTTTTAAGTACACTACTGATTGGAAAGTTCTAATGATGAGATCCACATATTCTGATTATGCTCAAAAAACCAAACGCGATCGATGCTGAGAAACTTTGGCTTCACGATGGCAGCGAAGAACAGCCCTGGAGTTTGCTGTCATGTAAATTTTAAGGATCAAAAAATGAAATCACTGATCAATAGGTAAATTATGACATTCCAACCCATCACCAATTTTGCATAAAATGCTATAGTAATTATTAGCAAATATTAGTAATATTTGCTGATCCCAATCCAGCCAATCAGATCTGTGTAACGTCAAGGCATTTGCACAATCTACTTCCTGCCAGATTCCAAAAGCATGGTTGTTTCACTTAAGATTAAAAAAATTCCAATTCATCATTTGGTCAGTTATTTTTCTCATTTCTACGCAGAAACTGGAGGAGGCTGTAGTTGACGGCAACGCAGGAGGCGTGAAAACGAGAGGCATCGATGGACCCGACGCTGATCACCACCGACAAAGAAAGACAGTCACCGTCTGTCCGCCACGAGACTCAAATCAGTCAGGGTTCTGACTATTTTTCTGTTTTGGGGGGCTTCTTGGACCAGTCGGAACCACTGCTACCCCCGCTACCCCATCTGTCTGGGGGCCTTACCTCGTTCCTGTCCGAGATTTACACTGAACCTGTCCGGATACCAGACACAAGAAAGCCGCTCAGGGTCGATTCGCCCACTCTGGAGAGTTCCAAGGCCTCCGACTTCAGCTTCGAGCACCGTCAAACCGCCTATTTGATGTCATTGCCAGACAGCTCAGAGAGTGACTCAGCCACGGGCCTGACGTCAGATTTGTACATCTTTGAAAATGAGACTCAAGACTTCATCCTGAGTTCAACCACCTCGCAGAATAACCATGATGCCTCCCCTCTTGCGTGTTGTCATTCAGCCAAGAGAGTGACACATAGTACTGCCATGACTATGGACTGGGCGATGTTGGAGTCTGAGTCAGGGCTCACGCCACCTGCCGAGGTCACCCGAGTCAAGCCGCGAGGACCGAGGAGCCTCAGTCCCGCTGAACCGTGGGCGGATGCCTGCCAGTATCTGGATAGGACGGATGTTTTGCCTACTTCCACTTCCAGCGACTTCTCTTTGGAAGAGATTTGGGTGTCGGGTTACGCCAGTGACGGGATTGGCTGGGACAGAGATGACACCAGAGGTTGGGGTCCGCCAGTGGAGAGGTGGTCCTCGGTGGAGAGCTGGGCCAGTGCACTCTCAGACTGGAATGTCATTGGGACACCGAGGCAGGAGCTCACAACCGCTTTCTCAGAGATAGGAGCCGAGATCGATGCCCTAACCGAAGCGCTAGCGGACATTAAGCCCTACAGCGAGACGGAAAAAGGGATGGGGGTTCACGATCAGCTAGTGGGACAAACCATCCAAGAGGAATCCGTCCCCTGTGGACAGGAATGCTTCTCTTTCCAACCACAGATTGGAGACAACGGCCAATCTCTTGGCGATTCAACAACCAACACGCAAATTGAACCGGAGGAAATCGCTGTCATCAACTTTGTACATGAGAATCAATCTTTGGTTCCATCTGCCTGTGACTTGGACAGTCTCATCCCTGTATGGACTCCCATTGAGGATGTGGACATTCCTCATTGTGTCCAGCTTTCAGAGAGAGAAGACTTGAAAGAAGAGAAAAACGTATTGAACATAGTTGAGGACGCAGATGTGACAGCACAACCCGCTGAGCGGACAAATGAGCAGGTAGGATGATTTAAGGTGGATTTTGAACACAATCACCAGCCAAGAAATCGGGCAGAACACACTTTCAATATCTAATGCGACACGTGCCCACCTTGTAAAATGTTTTCTCAACTACAAAACATTAATTGTGTAGAAAATTCATGGCGTCATAGACACAAATAAAAACAAAAATAGACACCAAGTGCGGTATATGGCAAACATGGTGGACATGAACCGGCGGTCATACTCTCTGGAAAAAAAAAGTTCTGGACGTTCTTGTCTCGCCGAATGCATCACACGGCGGTCATGGAGGTAAACACAATGTAAACTGGCTACAGAAATATTGTCACCCTCCCTTGCCAAGGTCCCGCACTCAGCTTCTGCGGGATGTGTCCTTTGGGCTCGTGCTGTGCGAGAGGGACAGGTGAAAGAAAATGAGGACGGCAAGGGACCAGCTTAATAATAGCCCAGGACAACGATGATAATAGCAGCCATTCCTGTTGTGCAAGGGCGGTGGGGTGAAGCACAGCTGCTGATTGTAATACGACGCCCCCTTTCCCATACACTCGTCACACCCCTCCCTCCCCCATTCGGAAAGGCGAGGAGCAAGAAAGGGTCCCGCATTGGTTGCTGGTCAGTCCGTTGAAAACCAGAGTCACTTGTGTGCAGCACGCATGGCCTCCAGGCTCGGATTTAAACACATGGCGTTCTGTATGGGTCGCCTTTGGGCATCGATAGGAAGGTATGTGATCATTTTTGATTAGGTTTGAGAAAAATAAAAAATCCATCCTTGGATCTTCAGTCTAACTTTGTTATGATACTGTCAAAAGTTGCACAGCACCTCATTGGGAAAACGGTTGTCCTTCGGGATAGACAAGTGGAGAAAGTATGCAGCCCGAGATACAAAAATGGAGGCGTAATGACTTCTTGAGTAGCAAAAGGCGCGTGTAATTTTTGCTGCAACTCATTTGCTGCCTTAAGTATGCAAACGTTGATGGATGGATACTTTATTTTCATACACAAGGGAAGTCAACAAGTATCAGTGTAGAACCAATTTAGTAGGTAATTAAAACAACAAACTCGCAATCGGGATTCTATTCATGGTAAGGAGAACTTTAAATTGCATGAGGTCAACGTTGTGTTTGCTTCCTAAACAGCCCGCAGAACAACTTAAAGCATGTGAAGGATCACAATAATATCCTCTACTCATCATACCGCTTGTTTTGTTATTCCCCAGCTGTCAGGCGATGGGTTGTTTCAGGTGATAGAAGATCACAGAGTCTCCCAGCCCGACCTGTCATCCAATCAGGGTGCAGATGCTAGCACACGTCCAAACATTATTGACTGTAACGGACGTGAAACCTCCGAAGAAGATACGATGAACCCCCGTGTACCAGTCTTTAATGACAGTGGACACACAGCACCTGACATTCTGATGGACACCGGGGGAGCAACCCAGGTGCGCCCGCAGGTTGGATGTCCCACCTTTATTGTGCCCGTAGCCCCTCTTGAGATCAGGTCTGCCCTGGAGTATCGTAGGAGCAGCTTGGATGGAGATCCCACGAGGGCTTTCAATGATGCCCATGTGCGAACCCGGACCCTTTGGCCGCTCTGCGACGAGCGGGGAACCGGCGAAGAGGTTCGTGGACTTTGTAAAGAACTTTCCAAATTGACCGTCGTCCCTGAGAAGAACCACAACGATCTAGATGAGCCGCACGTCTCCAAGGCGGCAAAACAAAGCAACCAAGCGGTAGCAGACAAGCCGAAACCGATTCATGTGTCATCAGGAAAGATGCCTCACAAGAGTGAGGGCAAACCCCGCTGCAAGAAGGACAAATCCGCCATCCACCATCACAGCACCCCCGTGCTCAAGAAACAGGAGAACTCGGCTCACCTCACAAACAGCAGACAAAAAGAAACCATGGAAAGTCCGAGCAGTCACCTTGTCGAAGAGAAGACGATGGTAATCGAGACAGCCAAGCCGCATGGCAAGAAGAAGAAGAAACACCAACAAAACGCGACCGCGACGGCAGCAGACCCTCCGGCCGTGACGGAGATTGTCGCAAAAGCGAAGGGTGCGAAAGGACGGATCGAAATGTTTGAGGCCAAAACGAGCACCAAACACGGCAAAGCCCGCAAGCACGCAGGGACTTCAGAGGCTGCGGACAAAAAGCACCCAGACGCTTCGAAAGCCTCACAGGGAGAACACGTTCAGCATAAAACAGAACACAAACATGACCCGACTAACGACGCTGTCTTTAAAAAACTTCGCCTGTCCAAGGATAAGTTTGGAAAGCTTTTGGACTCAAAGCCAAGCGTTTCCCCTCCAATGAAGGCGGCAGAGGGACAAAAGACGGATGTCAGAGCGCCGAGTAAGAAGGCATTCAGCGAAGCGGTCAAACACAAAACAAGCGCACCCAAAGAAGGTAATACATTTCAATTTACAGCATATAATTATTGCTAAATGATCAGTCTAACAAACATTTAACAATATTTTGTTATCTATGATTCTACATAGGCTGCAGTGATACTTGTGCTAAAACGAATGCTTAAAAACAACAGAACAAAAAAAATAATAATAAAATCTGTGGCATGACTCACAGAGCCGAAGGTCACGCAACCCATCCAGGCAGCATCCGTGAGTGAGGACCCCCAAAGTCTTAGTCTGTGGTGTCAGTTCGCTGCCATCTCGGGCATGCACACGGTCACCTGGAGGCACGACGGTGCTGTCCTGGCGGAGGTCAAGCGAAGGTAATCCCATTTGATCACCTCTGCAAAGGAAGCTCAAATGTTTGTTTCAATTCCGGTCTAACAAACTAAAGGTTTGTGAAAAATGTTTGAAGCCTAAATGGGCTTGCTAAGAATTTCAATGTCATAAATTCCCTTGTGACACCATATTTATCTCTGAAGTGCAGGGGACGAGAGTCGTGCGTACTTGACTATCCCCAGGGCCTCCCACAAAGACCTGGGGAAGTACCAGTGCTGCCTCAACAGCTCACAAGGCTCCATCACGCTGGACTACATTCTTACTTATGAAGGTAGGACTGACCAAAACACTTGTGAAGGGAAAAATCCACCCGTTAGGGGCGGCCATTTTGTAACTTGCTGTCAACTCAAAATGACATTTGTTGCACAAGGCTCAGGCAACGACCAATCATGGCTCATCTTGGGAATGTCACATGACCAAACTGAGAAACAAGGTGACTTTATGGCCAGTTGGAAAAGCAGCTTAATGGTGCATTAGCGCCACCAACTGGCTTTGAGATTTTTCCAAAGTAAAAAAATGAGCTTTGGTTCCCTAAGTCGAGTAAGAACTGCGGAAGTGCCCTCAACAGCTCACAAGGCTCCATCACGCTGGACTACATTCTTACTTATGAAGGTAGGACTGACCAAAACACTTGTGAAGGGAAAAATCCACCCGTTAGGGTTGCTGTCAACTCAAAATGACATTTGTTGCACAAGGCTCAGGCAACGACCAATCATGGCTCATCTTGGGAATGTCACATGACCAAACTGAGAAACAAGGTGACTTTATGGCCAGTTGGAAAAGCAGCTTAATGGTGCATTAGCGCCACCAACTGGCTTTGAGATTTTTCCAAAGTAAAAAAAATGAGCTTTGGTTCCCTAAGTGAGGAAACACTGCCGAATCATATACATTTGCACTCCCTCAGTTCAAACTCGACTGTCTATTAACTGCCACTTCTTCACAGTGCTCCGTGAGATTGTCATCCAGCCATCTCCAAACGTCACATGTGAGTTGCCGTCGGTCATTGGAAAATCACCCAGACTCCTTTCTTACCGTTTCCCTTTTTCTCCAGCCGTCGAGGTGGGCTCCGAGGCGGAGGACGTCCAGTGTTCCCAGCTGCTGTTCAGAGACGACTTCCTGTCCGAGCAGTACTTCGGCGAAAACCAGCCCTTCAGCATCGTCACAGAGAAGGTCCACTTTGGGGAGGGCATGCACCGGCGGGCGTTTCGCACCAGGCTGCGCAGGGGTGGGGTGCCCCTCCTGCTGGCTGGGCCCTCGTGCGTGCTTAAGGTGCACACCGCCATCAGCTACGGGATCAAGAACAATGACGACCTTGTTAAAAGGAACTACTCCCTGGCTGTGGAAGTAAGCCCATTTGTATTTCACCAACTCACGTTTGTTCTGAATAAACAGAACGAGTAAAAAGAAAAATTATAAGGAATAAAACACTGACCAAAAGTGCAGAACAATCAATTAAAACCTCACGTAGGCATAAAAAGGTTCGTATACGGTTGGTTGTGAAATTCACAGCAAACCCTAAATTTGGAAAATTGGATCCAATTGTAATATTATTTTTTTTTCCTTTTGGCTTTTCCCCTCAGGGTTCGCCACAGCGAATCAGTTGCCTCCATGTATTAAAGTGTAAAACGTGATGTGATGCTTAGATTATTATTAGCATGTGTTAATGTGTCACGCAGGAGTGTCATGTTCAGAACACGGCTCGCGAGTACATCAAGGAGTACACTGCTGTCGCCCAGTCCGTCGCCGCCTTCGGGGAAGTCCCAGAGTGAGTGACAGCGCATTGCATTTTCAACCAAACTGCCCCACGCCACTGTGGACCCCTGATTAAAATTTGATTCTAAGGATAGTTCTGCCAATAATATTAATTAGTGATCATTCATATGCCTACTCTGAATTTATTGCAACAATGTTGCATTACAAGAGAGGACTGGAGATGATGAACTCAACATTCCAAGTGATAAAACATGAAGTCGGATACTGAATACAGGTCATGTGGCACTTTGTGTCACTTGGGAAGCACTTTGAGTTTCGTACTTGTATATGAAAAGTGCTTTATAAATAAAATTACTGCACAGAGACATAATATAAAATACTACTCCGGGGTTAGGATTGTTGATGTCAATTGCTCTTGGGAGCAACCTAGTGGTTATAGGCCATGCAAAGAAAGTGCTGAAACCTTTTATGCCTTCCCTTCCCCCCGCACACAGGATCATTCCCATCTACCTGGTTCACCGGCCGTCTAGCGACATCCCATACGCCACGCTGGAGGAGGAGCTGATCGGTGACTTCGTCAAGTATTCGGTGAAGGACGGCAAGGAGATCAACCTGATGAGGCGGGACTCCGAAGCGGGGCGCAAGTGTTGCGCCTTCCAGCATTGGGTGTACCAACGGACGGAAGGAAACCTGCTGGTTACTGACATGCAAGGTGGGCAAAAAGTATATCATGTGGGCAAAACATTCTGAAGTTGAATAAGCTTTTTCTGTAATATAAATGCACACATTTATATTTCGCGCACACCATTTAACATCTATCTGCCGTTTTTTAAGCAGATCTATTAACACAACCTACATGATGTTATGTGTTGAGTGTACATCCACTAAGTTTCATGAAGAATAATGCATGTTAATGTTTTGCAGGAGTCGGAATGAAGCTCACTGATGTGGGAATAGCCACCTGTAAGAAAGGGTAAGCTAAAAACAGATTAAAAGATTTGGCATTTCAAAAGGTGAATGACATATTCCGAATTTTCTTCACTTGGTTTGCAGCTACAAGGGCTTCAAAGGAAACTGTGCCACCTCATTCATCGACCAGTTCAAAGTGCTGCACCAGTGCAACACTTACTGCGAGATCCTGGGCCTGGACTCCCTGCAGCCCAAAGCAGCCAAGAAGGCTGTCTGCACTCAGAAAAGCAAACCACAGCCATTAGCAGGACCCAAAAAGAAAACATTTGGGCCCACTCTTAAGGCCAAGTCCTAAGAATGGGAAGTGCTCGGACTTGGATGGGAATTGGGGTGTTGAACTGTCATGTCTTACATTGATTTTCTTTTTCTTTTTTTACTTGTGATGTTTCCAAGCACGTTGTGTTCATTAAATTAATGAACTGGTTAATTAGCTTATTGGAAGAAACACTGTTGACTATGAAACATAGAGCAGAGGACAAACTGTATTGTTATTGATGGATTCAGTGTGAATGCTTTTATTTGTTAGAGGTTTATTTTCTTCCATTCATTTTCTATAAAGTGCTTGTCGGTATTCGAGTTGTGGGTGAGCTGGAGCCTATCCCAGCCTAGTTGGGGCAAGAAGCAGGCTAGATCCTGAAAAAAATAATGGACCACAAATATATATGAAACATGTCCCGTAAGTCTCCGTGTCACCAGTAGTTAGTGTCCGACTGCGTTGTGTTTTAAGAATAGTGACGACACATAGCGGGATTTCTTGTATTGGTTGCGTTTATTCGTCTTAATCACAAAGACTGACGAAAACAGCAGAAATTGTCAATTAGTGATACAGCGTGACGCTCCCCATGGACGTCAAGAGAAAAACGGCCACATGTAACGCAACATACCTGTCGACAATAGCAGAAAACAATGTTCTCCCACCAATTACAGTGATACAGCGTGCCCCCACACAAATTATTCTGGCACAGGAGTGTATTAAAATACTTAAACTTGTAAATGAAAACAGAAGGTTTTTTTTTCCAGCGCTAAAAACGCTTTCCTACCCATAGACATCAAGACAAAAAGTGGAGAGTCAAACGCGGGAGTTGCACTTCAAAGAGGCAGTGCCACATTAATTATTGAAGTAGGGGAACACATAAAAAAAATTTGTTCCACCCTTTCATAATGGAGGATGAAGTAAAAGAACACGTCAGGTGTCTATCATTTCACAGATTTTACTGTATTTATATGGTACAGTAAGATTTTTATTTGCTGTTACATCCATACATAGGAAATATAAACGTTTCTTGACATAAACCATTTTTATTTATATGATATACTCTTACTGGATGATTTCAATTCGTTGCTCTTTATTCAAATGCATTCTAAGGGTTATCTGAAATACAAAGAAATGTTTCTTCATATTTGTGTGTTAAATGATCCCTTTTCATACATTTGATTTTTAATTATATTTTGATTTAAATAAAATAGAAACGTTTTTAAGGAAATACAAATATACCAAAAAAAAAAACATGACAAATCAATGTTTTTTGTTGTTGTCATTTTAAGAAAATGTACCTCAAATCTGGAAAGAAAAAGAAAAAAAAAATCCGAGGGGGATCCAAGAGTGTTTTTTTCCAACCTGTAGCTATTTAGTGTGATGATGGCGTTTGATTGACAGGACACAAACACCATTGTCACACTCCACAGCTCCCGAGGACGCATGGCAGATGAGTCGGGAATTCTGGGATCGGCCATAAACATCTGTCATCAGGCAACTGGGAAAACAGACACAGAAAATAAGCAGGAAAAATGACCATTCTTCTGGTGGGATGTGCACAGCCGGGTCATGCGATAACATCTGTGGTATTCCCAGACATTTTTCCTGCGAATCAAAATTTGCGCTCCTTTCCACCTCACCTCCGTTTCTCGTGGATGGCTGTCGTTCACTGACTCCCGTTCCACCACGTCCCACCCTCTTCATATACCTTCCAGCATCTTTCCAAAACGGTAAAAGTCCAGAAGCTGACAGGGCAGGCGGGCAGCCGAGGGAGGTCCGTGCGCGGTCCAAGTCTTTATGTAGACAAACAGCTGGTTGCACATTAGTGATAAGCTACGGGGCAAGTATCGATCGACCCTGACCGGAGCTAAGAGAGGGTTAGTTGAGGTGGGACACGGACACACACACACACACACACACACACACACACACACACACGCACACACACACACACACACACACACACACACACACAAGGTCTTTTTCCCCACAGGTCAGTCTGCCCAATATCCTCTTTTAAAATGTAATTTTAGATCCATATACAATATGTGCATTGGATATAAAAAGTCTACACACCCCTGTTTAAATAAGTTTTAGTGAGTAAAACAAGAAAAATGACCCAAAAAAATGATTTAAAATCATCATCAAGCAGGTAAAATACAGCAAAACAGTGACATTCCCAAGAGAAAAGACTACTACAAGATACTAAAAACAGGTGGGTTAAAAAATAATCCAGTTGGTTCATTTGGAGTTAGAGAAATAGACTCTTGTTCTAGTACCCTCACATGTTATTATTTTTTACTCACAAAATATCATACTTACCAATGACGTGTGTGTGCACCTCTTAGAACAATATGAACACCTTCTTTAGTGCTGTGTGTAAACCTCTAAAGTACAAGCCTATTTCGATATTATATATAAAAGTCCCCACAGCATCAATGAGCCATTCTACAACCTAATTTAATGGTGCGTGTCCACCTTAAATGGCAATTTTTGGCTTGCTGACTTGTTTGTAAGCCTTTGGGCTTTGATAAAATGTCCCGCGCTGGCAGGCTGGCTTTTATTTGCTCGTCCTTGGCGCTGATAACTTGGAGATTGTGTGTGTGAATGAACCCACGTCTCTTCACCGGAACACGTGCACTGCATTAACCAACAATTCGAAAGAACATTCTCCCAAGTTACTAAATCACCAGAAATGCACTTTTGTTTTGAACTTCTAATATAGCACTAATGAGAATACCATGTCTAGTATAGTACAGAAGAAATAATTACATTAGTTACATGAAACCTGTGTGTGTGTGTGTGTGTGTGTGTGTGTGTGTGTGTGTGTGTGTGTGTGTGTGTGTGTGTGGT
>NW_017805705.1:261602-308611 GCF_001891065.2 Hippocampus comes | reverse complement strand
ACATTAGTTACATATAACCCGTGTGTGTGTGTGTGTGTGTGTGTGTGTGTGTGTGTGTGTGTGTGTGTGTGTGTGTGTGGTTACACAAATTTGTGGTGGGGCATTGGCACCCCCTAGCCCTAGTCATATTTTCTCATACCTGTTGTTCTTTGTTTCACTTGATCAAGTCTTTTTTGCATTTCATATTTCAAAATAAAAGCATATATCATTCCTGCTGACACCATACTGTACCCATATCAGACGGTACTCTAGGCTGCAATATCGGTATTACATCGGAAGTGAACAAGTTGTATCGGGACACCCGTCATACTTTTTAATTCTGATGTCCAGATTTGAATGCCCTAATGTTGTTTATGGAATGCATTAGTACTCATTTTGTCTGGTGTCACATCAGTTTGTGCTCACACATTTAGTCTATCTAGTATACTAGCTTATCATATTTCATGTAAAGTTGGTTGAGTTGGATTGTTTGCCTGCCGAATAGTCTCATGAAACATTTGAGAATGATTATGTACATGCTGGAAGCAAGATGCCTCCTCAGAATTTTTTGCCATCTTTTTATGGTACCCACACACAACTAGAAACACCTTTTGGGGATTGTCAAATATACGTAAAACTGCTCACTTATTTAAGGCAACACATAATTGGTGGGGATAATATAGCGTTTTTTTATTTTAATTATAGGTGAACTTCACCTATAATGCCAGTTACATTATGTTGCAGTAAGTGCAACTTCCCGTTCTTATGTTTATCGTCACACTGTGAACAAGCCACTCCTGGTGAGAACAAGACAACGGAAGAGTTGAAATAGGTTTCACTTTTATTGGACTGAAGCTAAATGAACCACAAAGAGCTGAGAGCAGAGGCATCTTTAGAGAAAGAAATACACACACACATCTATATATACTTATATAGACTGCATGTATATATGTATACACATGACTGTCACCCTTTTTATAAAAACTAAACAGGCATATACATTAAAAAAAGATAAATGACAAGGAGGGTGGCGGAAATAGCAGAAAGTGGAAATAAAGTATTTTCTTTTTTTTTTTTAATTTATATTTTTTTTATGTGGTTGGTTTAGCAGCTTAACCACATTAGTCTGGGTTCTATTGCACCGGCTAAGCCTTGCTTCTGTAGATGTAGAATCACATTCAAAAGTTGACGACACAGGTGACCTCAGTGATGTATAAAGTGCCCTTTAGGTTCCATGGTGTTAGAAAAAAGTTCTATTCATTTAAATTTTTTGTATGAAACGTGCTGCTTAATATTCAAGAGTTTTAAATCACAGCTTGTCTCTTTGCTCTCTCTCTCTCACACATACACACACGCACTCACACGCGCGCGCACGCACGCGCGCACACACACACACACACACACACACACACACACACACACACACACACACACACACACACACACTCACACGCACACACTTCATTTTTAGTGTTGATCAGTAATACTTATTAAATGTAAAGCATACATACATTTATATACTGTCAAAAAAGACCAATATACAGCATTATGAACAAGCCAGGACTATTCTTGATAGTCTCACAGAAACTAGCCCCAAATCTCCGAATCAAGAGCAAACGCAACATCCATTTTGTCGTTTTCATGTTGCTTTTCGGTGCACTTTGATATTTAGAGTGGTTATAACAATAAGAAAAAAAAAACCATTTAATTTTTAAACATGTTTGCTGTTAATCACTGTAAAAAAAAAAAGTCTCCCCCCTTTCTTTTCAACTTCACTTTGCGTGATCTTTGAGAATTGTCAAAAATAGTAAACATCAGTACAAAGACATCATATTTCCTGACGGAATCATATCGCGGATTTAAAAAAAAAAAAAAAAGGAAAACAAAACATCAACAACTACATATGTAATAAAAAAAGAAATCATCTCCTAAATCGACAAAAAGGCTCCGGTGCCAACATAGGAGGGGGGCATAGCAGATTTCCTGAAGTGAGATTGGCTAGTTGGATTGCTAAAGTAATCCGGTGTTGGGAGCCACGTTAAGGCCTTGGCTGCTGTGCTAGCTAGAATAATAAAATGTTAGTAGGTTAGTCGTAGTGCTTCCACAGGGTGTAGTGGTGACGGGATGGTATTTCATGCTCATGCCAGGGGATTAAATACTCTCTCTCCTCCCCGCTGGGATCAGGAGGGGGCTGTGCCTTAACATAGAACCACATCCCCCCCAGGCCCCTGTTGAAAGACATAGTCGGCCTGTCAACTCGCTGTACAGTTGGGTATGGCTAACGGTCCGGCGTTTGCTAATCACATGCTACGACCGCCGATTTGGACGCTTTTGAGTTGTATTTCCCGTTTGTCAATTCCGATAAATCGGATGTTGCTTCGGATGTGTTTTTTTTTTGTCCCCCTCACGGAGGCCCTTCCCCCCGCAGCCCGTTTAGTCAACTCCTTCGAAGCCCTGCGCGTTTTCCACAGCCATAAGCAGCTTCTCCCGCAGGTCCTCAAATGAGTCATAGGTGGGAAGGTCCAAACGGTTGAAACTGGAAAAAGAATATTCTGTTAAAAACATTTCATGTGTTTCAAAAAACTGCTGACATCATTACCGGATTAAGTACTGGGTTTAGCAGTTTACTTTTAATGTGTGGAAGAACAACCGCGAATTACACGTGAGTCATGCCAGTCATGCTTTTTTGTTGTTGATGGAAAGAGGAAGTTGCCTATGGCTATCTTTCAACTTTTTCAATTCAATTTATTTATTTATTTATTTATTGCACATGTTATATGTATATGATTTTTTCATGCGGTCATTTTGATTTTTTTCAAATTTGATTTTTCCGTAAGTGTCGAGAAGAATTGAATTTTCTCTCAATTCATACGTCAAACATGACAAAAAAATAAATAAATGGTGTAAATCTGACATACCACGTGTGGGCTCTGGGCAGCTTATCCGGCGTTCCCCATTGCTCGATAGTGAACAGCTGAGGACCGTTTGAGCCTGCAACAAGAACATTTTAGCACTTTTAGCATCACATTTAGTTTAAAACAATTCATTTTGGAGCTCTAGTTTTGCATATGGTTGCTGTCTATCAAAAAGGAGCAAGAACGGCGAACCATAAAGCTCAGCGAAGCCGTTCATGGGCACCCGCGATGTTCCCGTAACAAACTGTAGAAGTCGGATCCTCTTTTCGGCATCCATTAAGAGGACAACCTGAAGGAGGCAAATAATAATACACACTTTACACTGCACAATCAAACGGTCACAACAGACATTGATCCAATGTCACATGTTGGTGTCGCCCCAAGGAAAAAAAAAAAAGTGGCATGAGTATACATACACAAGCAAGAGACTGACCTTCCAGAACCACTGGATGACCGGGTGGTTGGGACAGTAGCCGTTTTTGTAAACCGTGTGCTGTCGCCAGTCATTGACGTCGACGTCGCCCAGGCCGCACATGAGCAACTGCACCAACAGAGCAAGGCAATCAGCCGCAAGTGTTTAAATGTTCATTTTAGTTCATAAAAGTGACATCAAATGCATACCTCCAGTTCATTTTCATCAAAGATCTTGATCAGATCTATTTGGATGAGCTCGGTGAAGCCCTGAAAACAAGAAAACGGTGATTTCCACACGTCAGGGTGATTCGACAAGTTTGGGGTTACATTGCCCCTTAGTGGTGACGAGGCAGCGGTGCAAAAATACCTCCAGGAAGGCATTCATCTGCTTCTGCACCCGATTCACAAACCTCCACTGGATGACCAGACTGTCGGGAGACAAAGCGTGTCACAACCATAAGCAACATGTTGCCTTTACACATGAATTGTTACAGCACTGAGGATCTCACTCAATGTATTCCTTCTTGTTGTCATTGGTGACCACCATGTCCGAGCCGCTGGGCTTCAGGTCCACCTGGTATGTCTGGAGGGGAGAATAAATAAATAAAACATTAAAAATTAAAAATGAAAGTGCCCCTGTCCCATTGTTGATACATTAGACAGCCGTATTTAAAAAAATATATTTTGCAGTAACAAAAGCAACAGTCATTATTCTTTTAATCTCACGCACGAATCATGCAACGTTGCATACCTGTCCGAAGTTGTCCTCATCGATGCAAAACCGCAGGTCCAGCTCAGTGGGATCGTTTTCCAGGATCCACTTGAGAGAGTTGTAGTATTCACTGTCCTACAAGGAAAATGGCAACACTTATAACCAATACACCGACTCAGGGGTCTCGGGACTGCGATGGCTCACCACAGACTCCATGTCCTTCAGGGAGATCTGTTTACCCAGCATCATCTTGTAGAATGGTCGTATGAAGAAGCCTGCAGGGGGCGCAAGTGAGCTGTGTGTGAATACAAGAACCTGAGGTGGGCTTGTCAACAAGAGTTCAGACACGCACCGTCGAGTAGCTTTCCATGAAAGACGGCCATTCCCGCCACGCGTCCGATGAACTTGAAATAAGAAAGGTGGTCCTCATTGCACAGGCCAGAGTTTGGGTTGATCTGGAGGGTGTAGTTGTCTCTGCACATACGTCACAACAACAATCAATGGCTTCAGTGGACCTTTTGAGGGCCACGTCCAACAAATACTCGACCTTTCCATCACTAAGGCTGGATTGACACGTCGAAGTTTCACTGAGAATTGCAATTCCTTGCTCTTGAGTGACACAATTTGGATATGTGTCATAACATAGTCAGCGGCACAAGAAGGGGGCACTCACTAACCGCTACATAAGGTTTCTCATTTGTTTCACACAAGTGTAGAAGTATTTTTATATAAATATTAACTCTGATTTTGACTTACATACTGTAGGTTAGTGATAGACTACACGAGTATTTGGATTTGGCTGTCGTAGGAAGGGAACCTAGTCTTGAACAAAGAAACATATCCTCTTGTAAAATTACGGCCTTCAATTTGAGAAATCTCATGAAAGACTAAACATCCGTGGACACCCTGGTATATAAAACTGCGCACTGATCGGGCGGGTGGTCGGTTGTAGAATTGCATGTCGTCACTCTCTTGCTAATAAAGCAGACAAACACAAGATCACCTGCGGTTGCTCAGGAACAGCTTGAGCACAAGGTTTTTCTTTTGTACTACTTTTAGACCCAAGAACTCAAAAACAACGGCTCTATTGTCTACTCAAGGGCTTGATCACATGACATTAGTTTTGTTTGTTCTACCTTTGCTCTACATTGCGCAAAAAAAAAAAAAAAAAAAAAAAAAAAAAAATTAATGAAGGTAATTGCTGGCGCCAACAAAAGCAGGCAATCAGGAACCGTCCATTATATTCCCTTGTTTTGAATATGGGAAACAGTTTGCATCAGGATGGATTTTTGAATGAGAGGAAGAGTAAGTCCAAGTGAAAGGACGTTTTAACAAGTCCCACTGGGAAACAACACCTCGGCCAAACGGAGGTGGCATTTATTTATTTATTTTTCTATTTCAAGTGGGCGGAACTATTTCTTGGACTTACGTGGCAGAGTATTCAAAGAGACCGTAGTAGGGGTTGAACATCTCCTTGGACAAGAGGAAGAACCACTCTCGGGCCACGCCCCCGTAGTCCAGGCCCTTCTCCGACTCAAACTCGATCCACAGGCGTGCTTTTAAAACGTCGGGCTTTTTGAGCGACATGATCCGACGGTACGACTCCTCAAAGATGTTGCCGCGATGGAGCTTCATCTCGAAGCGGTTGGGGATGTCAGCCTGAAATTGCACCGATTAAAAAAAGTCTGGTAAAACCATAAAACACAATACATCTTTATTTATATGGATAGTGTGACCTTTAACATTACAACTATCGGGATATATTTTACATAAGAGCAATTTAACAAAACATCCTGACAATTTCTCCAACGTCAAACAAATTTAATTTTATGAAACGGTATTAACCTAAGGTACCTTCATTGCAACAATGGCTGCACTTTAAACTGTTTTTGTTGGGAAAGCAGTTTTGGATTACTACAACCAGCATCACTGAAAATAAAACTAACATTCTTCCTTGCGTCAGTTCCACTACTTTATGAATCATGTTATTGACCTTTAACATACTCCAGCAAATGCTCGCCTAAAAATTATTAACGCTCAACAGTAAGACCCCCATCAGTAGAAAATAACATGAAACAATGATTTGAAGTGTTGATTACAAAAAAAAAAAAAAAACAGAACCAAAACAGCCATGAATACTCAATGAGCTCCAAAGACGGCGGGAGGCCTCTGCAATCAAGCATCACCATGGAAATTTGGGAGGTTTTCCATTGCAATCATATACTTACCGGTTTCTTTAGCTTCTTCCGAAAGTAGTCATACTTTTGCTTGAACTCTCGAGAATATGGAACAGCCTGCGCAGGAGACCAAAAAAAAAAAAAAGCAACTTCAAAACCCCACCAGCATCCTTATGAATGAATGAGTGCGGACAATTTAACAGTGGTACTCTTGCCAACATTTGGCACCGGAATCACCAAAAAACTGTACACCAAACTGTACTGCTTGGTGGAAACATGGTTCAAAGTGCCAATATGAGAGAAATGACCCTCAGGCGTAGGAATGCTAAGTGACTTAAGTGACAGACTGACAGCAGGAGGGCAAAAGTGTGGAGAGGAGTGCGTGTCAATTCCAACGCATGGAAAACATCAGTACCGAGTGGAAACTACTCACGGGTCCAGTGATAGCAGGACTCTGAAGGCGAGGGTCCTCCCACTGTGTGTTCTTTGTGTCTAGATGAGACAAAACAAACAGTGGAAATTCAGAAATACATTACAAGATTAGTAAGCGCCACATGGCCCGTTGAGGGATGGAAAATATGATTCTCAAGTGTCTTACTGTGGTCAATGTAGAAGGTGCGTCCATCTGTGTGAACTCGCTCTTCCCACCCGGGCTACAAAGATAAAACAAAATGGAGGATGACAAGGGTGGAAACAAAAAACAAAAAAACAAGCACAACCACCATTTAAAACAGGCCATGCTCAAATAGTCATTCAAATCCGTTCTTTATTTCAGGCTGGATTGAACTCTCCCCAAAAGAAAACGTCAATAGCAAAGCTCAATCAAACACACCAAAAGACAGTTGATGTTTGCTTTTCAAATGATCACTCCTATTTGAGTCAGGACTGCAAAGACACGACAGATACCACCACACGTGACACAGAGAGGGCTCATCACCACGAGTATCACCACCGGCTTCCGGTTCATACCGGAGAGCTATCACTTAAGAGCTTAACAGTCACAGGCCACACACGCTCTCACCCAGCACCGGAAGTCAGGCAATTCAAGTCAGGATATAAAGGGGAGAGTGTTATTTATTTATTTTAATTGGTTTAATTGGGAGTAGGAAGGGGTTGGGGTGGGGGGTCCTTAAAAAAGGCCAAGTCTACATTCTCAGCGGACACATGGAGTTCCAACGTTTGGTTTGAAGTTTGCCTCCCTGTAAAACTGCCATCCTACATATAATATGCATGCCTAACTGACATTTGCACTCTGGAAAGAATTATTCCACAAATAAATAATCTCAATATTTGTTTTTTTTTTTTTTTCAGTGAGCCAATTTGGACGCCCACCGTCAAGGCACCACTGAACATTCGTCACCCTTCTAGCTAAAAACTGCACAGGGTGCTTTTGTCCCTCAGTGATACAGTTACACAGACATGGCGTAATCTTAGAGGCCCCCGGGAGAGAGCCAAACGGGAGGGGTGCTGGTGCAGAGGCCGTGCGGAGAAAGAAAGCTGGAGGGGGATGAAAAATTAGGAAGAGGTCAAACCCATTCATGCTGGTCAGAAGAGAGAACGAGAAATACAATGAAAACAGAGAAAAGAAAGCGTAGTGCTGTCCGCAGGCATGACGTGACCACAGCGTGGCAGACCAGACAGGTAGGTAGGCAGGCAGAGGGAGGGAGCCGACCAACCTCCTCTGGTAGGTGCTGCCAAACACACACGGCCCCGGGGGGGTTTGGGGAGTGCGGAGGAAGTAGTGGACATTATTAGATCCACCCGAACAGAAGAGAGCAATAAGAGAACATACACACGCATGCGCACGCCAACCACGCACACTGTGAATAGTCACATTGTGGCGCTACTGTAATGCTAGCTCCCTTTTCACAACAATCCCATTTCCGGACCACACACACACCCGGTGTTGCTTCTTTTCTCACAGCACTAAAAAAGGAAATGCCTTGCACAGCCTGATGGTGAGACAGCAACCTTAATCACCGGCCTCGAGACATCAAACGCAGATAAAGTCATACAGTCGGAAGAAACATTATGCAACGCAAGGTTGAACAAAATCAATTTATATCATACCGCAGCTAATCTTGCTCGGTGAGGATCGACATAATTAGCTTTGTCTTTTAGTGATGCCACTACCGGTGATGGCAAAGAGGACGAGGAAGTTATTGTGATGTAGAGGTTGACGAAAGCAATATACTCATGTTCTCGCGACTCAGTACATTATAGTCAAGTCAGTGAGGAGAATAATATTTAGGGACGGGCGAGTACCAAGACCAGGTATCAAGTTGGGCTGATACAGTTGTACTCCAAGGTATCAAGTAGTGGTTGTATCTGTGATTTGCTGAATGCACTGTATATACTGTATTTTTATAAATTGGCAGCAGCCAGCTCTGTGTCGCTCTCTGAAAACCAGGAAATGGGCGTGTGCTGTGGAGTTACGTGCCGCATCACTTAAACGCCAACATCAGTCGGCCATTCAGATGAGCGTGACGTCACGGCCAACCTCTGCCCTGTATTCTTAAACCAGGCTGGAAAAGGTAGAGAGGAACGGCTCCATTGTAGTTGCACATCCCCGAAAAAATGTAATGGAAACCGTGTCAAAGATAAGAAGTCTGATTTCATCGATGATGAGAAAAATTATCAATTAATGTGATAACTGATTAATCATTGCACCTCTCATGTATAACTATACATGGTTTCTAAAGACTTTCTTAGAGGTCCCACTGTAAACGTCACGAGCAACAACATGTACTTACAGGAAGCGGGCCGAGTTCACCAGGCTCCATGGAGTTTTTATTCCTCATATGGACCGGATACTTTAACCTGGGATCCTCCTAGTTTGTGGTGCGAGAGTAGGGAGGGAGAAGGGAATGAGCAGAAAATATTTTCGATTGTAGTTCATTCATTTTTATTTCAAGTTGAAATTTAAAAGACAAATTAAGAGAAAAGGTCATGCCGAATCGAAGAAGCAGTGTTACCCACCCAGGTGGTGGTTCTGCTGTTGTGGTCGATGAAGAAAGGCCGTCCGTTGGGGGCTATCCTCATCTCCCAGCCCGGCGGCAGGAAGCTCTGCTGGGCCTTGTGCTGAGACTTGGGTGAGCTGTAGGGCGACGGCTGCGGAGACTGAGGGTTGGAGAAGGTGTCTTTCACTGCTCGCCGCGCCTGGATGTTGTTGGCCCCCTGAATGAAAAAAATTACAAAGAGCAAGGAACAACATCAGTCCCAACTGTCCAAGATAAGACTTTTAAATACAATTGAAGCTGGTATGGTCTGTACGGACTAATTTAAGTTTAATACTCCACAAACAGAGTATAATCATGTTCTTGAGAAGGCTTGAAGAGACAATCATTCGTAGCAATAGTGTGCTGATTGAAATCAGAAATTATTCCACTACACAACAAGAAGTTTGTGATTATTTGCAACAACAACAACAACAAGAAACACAAATCACTTCTCACCATGCAGCAGAAGAAGAGGTTTTCTCTTTCGGCCAAATTGTGCAAATGTTATTTGGCTGTCCCAGCAGGAGGGAAACCAAGTGAGGCCCCCTCCAGTTGAAAATATCACGCCACAGTGAGTAATACTTTACCTAGGCCCCAACCTCACAAAAAAATAATGAAAACAAAATTTTCCCGAAAAGCTGATTTTTGTACTTACCGGACAATTAGCAATGTTAAGAATGGCAATGATTCGCTGCATTTAGCTTCCCATCACTTTTAATGAAGACAGTTAGACATTTTCACTAAAAGCTGATATTTGCACTCACAGGACAATTAGCAAGACTAAGAATGGCACAGAGTCACTGCATTTGACTTCCCATCACTTTTAATGAAGAGAGTCAGTGCTAAAAGTCAGACTGACTTTGCCAGGCAGTTAACTTCTTGTGCTTTCACTCTTTTTTTTTTTTTATAAAGCACATCAGCCACACAAAGACTAATTAGTGTTCAATCATCACAAAGGAATCCCTCATGATTACACGCCGATCTGCACTTGACATGAGAAAACGTGTTAATTAACACAGTCTAATCTGAATGTTCTAATTATGTTACTGTTTTTTTTCACTCTGACTTTGACAGCGCCTTTTTATCACTCAAACTTTCACACACCTTAATTAAATCTCCACCAGGTCAGCTCTCTTGGTAGTTTGCCAGCCAGTGACAAAGACCCAGTACCACACATGTCCTATCTTAATTGGCCACTTTTCTGTGATGCATTTACCATCGCAATGCAAGATTCAATAGAAATAGCAAGTGTTCCTTTGACCACCTCAAGAGTACAGGAAAAAAATAAACGCCGTCTTTGATTTACTGTCAAACGCATTCTCCAGAGCCAAGATTGTTATTACACAACAGTGGGAGTGAGGAGAACTAGTTTGAGGAAAGCAAACAATCACCCAGGTAAGCAGGGGAACACAACCTTGAAAAATTAAGATAACTGAATAAAAGAGGTTAGGATTATGGGTAGTTTTATTAGAAAAAGGGTGGAGAACCTTGATTTTCTAATTTAATTCTTCTATATGATGCTACAATTGATGACTTTCTTGTTATTATATAATATGAACATTAAAACAGTTCCTCTTAGGTTATGCATTCAGCAGCATATGGCCCGCAGGCTGCAGATTCCCCACCCCTGTTCTAAAGGGGTTGCGGTGGACTGGGATGGGGGACTACATCTCACCTCCAAGGGGGTAGAGAGGGTGACAGTGGGGGAGCTGAGGCTACGTGGTCGTCGGACTTGGGGCTCATGGAGGTGGTTGTTGGAGACATTAGAGGAGGCATTGGAGGAGGGGGAGGGGGCAGGTGTCAGGGCAGAGGTCGCTCCCGACGGTGACGCCGCGCCCGCTGAGGTGCTGGGTCCATCTTCAGTCAGCTGCCGGGGAGAAAAGCACTTTTGAGGTTAAGACGGGTTGGAAACTAACGTCACACATGCCCCTTTCCCACTCAACGGTCGAGTGCGGCAGGAAACTGCAAAAACCAGATGCACAGACACAAACAAAACCACCAGGATAAAAAGAGATATTAGACATCCATCGCTGACGAGACTCGACAGAAAACCATGGGGGGAAAGGAACGCAGGAATGAGAAGACACGGCTCTGATCGGGAGTGTCAGAAAACACTTGACAAGAGAAGACCCAGAGGTGTGCACATGAAGAAAAAAAAGAAACAGGCTGCACACAAGGCTGAGAACAAGAGGATAAAGAGAATAAAGGCCATGACGATGTTGACGCAAGTTCAGCTCCCGCCTCCTTGACCTGCTGTACCTGCACAATTGGCCTAGTCCAGGTAGTGGTGCGGTTGTTATGGTTGACGTAATAAGTTCTCCCCTTGCCGTCCTTCCGCTCCTCCCATCCAGGGGGTAGGCCCGGGGTGGTCAGGTTGAACACGGCCGCTGTGGGAGACTGGCCCCGCCCGGCGTGGAGAGAGAGCAAAAATAAACGTGTCAGAGAAGATCGGAAGGTGAGGCCTCCAGGAGGGAAATGTAATCTGTTCGAATAGCAACGCAGAGGCACGGAACGGACAACCCTATGTCAGTTGAGGGGTACTGCAAAATATCAGATGGCGGTCACTTTTGACATTTGCAGTTTTTTATGTTTCATTCCATTTGTTTGGAGATAAATGCTTTTTGAACAGACAGCAATGAGCCAGTGTTTCATCCAACCATCATTTTGGAATTTAGGGTATTGAAAAAAAATATTTAAAAAAAGGCTATGCATGCACAAAGTGTACTTTTTTTTTTTGGTAAGTTACACAGATCTTGTGATCTACATAGTTTTTTTTTCCCCTGACAACTGCATAATATGATGTCCTACCACTACAATTCCCACTGCTACAATATTGTGACCTTAAAAATGTCCATGGTAAAGACAGGAACAACACAAGAAAAAAAATATAAATACAGTATCTGTAGTCAGTGGACAGATGCACAAATGAAGTGACATACAAAACAAGAGACAACATTACTACAATGAAACAGTTTCAGCGTGGCCTTCTTTTCGTGTATATTTGAGTCAATCTCGAGGCAAATATTTTTCACGTTGTTTCTAAAGACTGTCCGAGATGGAAATGCTGATCTGAAAGTATGAAATAAAAGGTGCAGAGTTTGTATTGTACATAAACTGAGACATTACCGTGGTATCCTCACCACCTGAGACTGTTTGAGCTCTGGTTCTTCTGGAATGGGAACGCTGCTGGTGGCAGACAACAGTATTGTCAGGAGGGGGCATTAATAAAGTGGGCAAAGGAGGGTCTTTATGGTGGGGGCAGTGTATTTAAGGAGACACTGAAGAGACAAAGGGTGGCGACAGAAAGTGATTGTGCTTGGGAAGGGATCCAACTTTTTGGGTAAGGGAGAAAAAAAATAGTTGAGGGAATCTTGGATATTGATTGTGAAGTGGATCAAAGGTACTGCAGTTGTGATTGGTTGATTCAGATTATGGAAAGAAAGGGTACAGAGAAAAACAACATTTACAAGTATGTCACAATTTATGTCAAGTGAAAGTGAAGTTTAAAAAAAAAAAAAGAACATCACTGGGAAAATTGAGGTGTTTCTTTTCCTATTTGTGATTGCGGAATTATGTGCGGAAATACGGTCTAGAGTTATCATCTATTTCATGCACGGTCATTTTACAGCAGTGTTCGCGAGATGTACATGTTTGTACATTTCAACATTTTTTTTTCCCAAAAATTACTCTATTATACATGTGCAGCAAATGCCAACTAAACCTGAACAACATTGCAGTGGTGGTAGCCCGGCTGAGGATAGCAAATATCTGCCTGATTACACCACCCACTAATGTCTCGTCATTGTTGCTGACATCGGCACTTGTAGTACTCCTTTGTTCAACAGCTCTGTGACTCAGCTGTGCGACAGCTTCAAGAATCATGTGACTGTCGGATTTGGAGCCTGTGACTCATGACTTAAGATCATGTGAGAGTTTCACTTGGAATGGTCAGAGTGGTGAAGATGAAGTATTTCCTTCAAAGTCAGCAATAAAGACAGGAAGGAAGCGGTAAGGTAATCCTAGTGAGGCAAGAAGGAAGAATGGTACAATAAGAGGGAAAAGTGAAGAGTTAGCAACACCTGTCTGGTATGGTGGGGAGGAGGGGGGGTGAAAGTGGGATTAATGTGTTGTTCACCCACAGCACCGACAATGGAGATGTGAAGGAAAAGCCTAAAAAAAAAGCCCTCAGGGGACAATGAGAGTGCTCAACAGTCACGGAACACAGAAAGGGAGGAAGTAGCACAAGAGAGGCGCCGGGACGGACGGAAATGCGAGCGTTGGGAAATATTTACCGCAAGAGGAGGAGGTTGGGCTTGATCGCTAACGCCATCAGTCATACTGGAGGAGCGCAGTCGGTTTGATAGCTGGGTCTGTCGAGATGAAGACATTTGAAAAGTGTCAGTGTTTATGTTTTATTGTTTTCCCAGTTATCAATAAACATAAAAAATTGCAGAGGTGACATGTTCCAATGTGTAAGGGCCTTATAAGTAAGTACGCCGTGAAAACCCACAGAAAACAAAAAAAAACCCCGATATATCGGGAGATGTGAACGATGAACTGCAAATATGTCGAAGGAACACTCCTCATGGGAAACGGTTCATTTTTTGGAAAAAGTCATTGAAAACGCTAAACACCTACTGAGAAGTTTTTGACCCACTGCCATTCAACTTTAAAGATAGCCCTTTAAAAAAATCTAACGTGAGGTGGTTTGAGCTCTCACCAGAACAGAGCTGGGCCCAGGCACTTCGCCATTGGTGTCGGGGGTGAAAGAAAGCCTCAGGCTCAAATCGTCAGAGAACTCCTGGGGGACGGGCGTCGGCGGGGGCTGTGGGGTCATCATGGATGACGTGCCCGGATGGGACTGGGCCAGGCTGTCATTAGGTTCTTCCTCTGTAATTAGCTCCCAGGACTACAGACAGAAAGTAAGAGATTCAAGCATAACAGAAGAAATAATAACACTACTGATTAGAATGACTTTCAAGATTATGGGATGAACTCAAATTAAAATGTGAATTTTAGGTAAAATATCTAATTGAATGAATTTTGGAACATTTAACTCCTGGTGGTACCATTTTTGATGCAAAAAGCAAAAGAAACACATGTCCAGAGTTGGCTGAACCGATGTCGTGTGGGGTTCACAGATGCCTTCAGTGATGTGATGCATGACCAGCAGTTAAAACTCTGAATTTCAATTCTCACTTTTGTTGCTGATGGTGTCCCTCTAATACGTTCTCATTTCTGTGCTTGTGTGTGTAGAATCCGTTCTCACATTGTCAATAACATCCCGCGGCTCCATGTGCTCGTTCTCCAGGTCCTCGCTGATGTGGCGTCTTGAACGGAAGACACGATGTGCCTCCTGGTGGATCTGACGCTGGCGATTGTCACTCTCAGTTTCTGAAATCACGTCCCTAAACATGGGATTGAAAGCTAATTTAAAAAAAAAAATCATGCTGGTGAAGGTTACGCAAAGCACACATGAAGGAGGAGAGGAAGAGTACATGTTGGAGGGCCGTTTCCACTGCGTGGAACGATTGTTGTGGTTGACATAGTAGGTGCGTCCAAGGTTGTCCACCTTCTCTTCCCAGCCTGGCGGCAATGGTGGCAACAGCTGTTGGGGTCGCTGCGAACCCGAATCCGCAGGCTCATCCCACCCCTGAAATGAAATAGTCATTCATTTTTGGACATATGGCAAAATGGACTCGGTCACATTTATGAACCTCACTGAGATCAATTTCTGGTAGTTGAATATCTTAAATGGATGGCGACATTTGGAATATCAAATGACGCTAAAGCTACTAGCTCATAAAACATTGAGAGCTCAGTTGAGAGCCCAGAATGCTGATTTTAATCTTTTTGCTTCGTGGAGGGGAATCCCCTAGCTTAAATATCAATTTGCAAGGATGACTGAGTTAAAGCCAAGTCAATAATAACAATAAATCAACTCCATGCCTGAGTTTACCTCTGCCTCCTCCCTCATGTCCCCAGCTTCCTCTTCATGTCCTCCTTGTTTGGGCAGATAGGCCATCTTCAGACGCAGGTAACCCTTCACTCTAGACTTGTGACTTGTATATAACAATAAACAGGAATGAGTAGATAAGATAAAATGGCCTATAAATTAGAATAAGGTGAACTGCATGTTCCAAAAAAAAAAAAAAAAACAAATCAATAAAAACATCACATCTATTTTCACCCCTTTGTTGCCACATCCTGTTTGTTGTCTCATCCGGATGATACTAACCTCCTGGGCCGTAACAGGAAGTCCTTAAACGTGTAGGGGCGCTCCATAGCAGGGTCCTCCGTCTGCAAATAGGGAGTATTTTTTAATTTTATTTGTTTCTTTTGGGATGGGCATAATAATCAAGAGTCGCGGCTCTGGATTACGTGGCTCTGAGCGTCACACTGGAATGAGGTTGTGTAATGCCTCTCTGGTTACACATTGGAAAAACAGAAACGCTACTTTGCGATTCTCAGCAGTCTGCCAAACGGTTTTCAGTCGATAGCAAATACTCTGCAACTTTTCAGAGGTGTGACAAAGAAATGACGCATACATTTAACACCCGTGCCTTGCGAATGAGTGTGTCGGCTTATGTGGAAAATCCACATACAGTCTTGTTAAAATATGATCTTATCCTAAAATTAATCCAAGTTAAGAATTTATTTTAGATCTAATGGAATCAAATGTCGTCAGATTAAATTTCACAGTGGTGTAAACATATGAGGATTACTACTATACGGGAAAAATAGAGATGGGCATCAATAGATTAATCAAAGATTAAGAATTAGCGTTGCAGATTTAATTAATCAATTAATCATCCCTCGTAAAATGACAAGGAAAAAACAAACAAAAAAAAAAACAACCGAAACCAACCACATCCACATATGCAAACTTTAAATATTCTCTGATCTCTATGCGTGTGTGTACACATTAAAACCCGCTGTGTCTCTGGTTTTAGAACCAGTTATATCACCAAAGTCTGCATTTTCCCACTGAGATGATGTAAATTTGACTGAGGTCGGTTTTTTTTCCATGCGGTCCAAATCAGGGACAGTCGCCGTATTGTTTACATTCTAGACATCTCCATGTCTTGCCAAACAGGGAGCACCGTTCAACTATTAAAGCAACAACAAGAAGCTACTTGCGTGAGCAATTTCCTAACACCAGAGACACTCCCGGCTCAACGGAAGCAGAATTGAATGAAAAAGATAAAGAGTACCAGAGCATCTAACAAAGGTCTAACGACTCCAATCCGATTTCATGCCCCAATCCGATGATTTCAATTTTTGTCTATTTTAACATGTACCTTTCAGGTGAGCCCGAAAACGACTCATGTGCAAAATGTGTCAACACAGGGCAGCAACATTATGGTAAATACTGCCTGGGAAAGTTGGGAGAGGGAGCAGACAACGGACTGGACGGACGTATCAGTATACCAAGTTTGAAGGAAATTTTGAGGAGGAAGGGGAATGAAATGGTTTTGCTGTTAACACTGCACTGATGCATAATTAGCTACATTGTGTTACTTGAACAGTGTAGTGTAAATACAGCTAAAGACAAACACACTCAGAACTCACCGGCAAATGACTAAGAGGAACGTCCACTTGTCCCAAGAAATCATCTCTGGTCTAGAAAAAGAACAAAAAGGTTAGGAGGAACAGCAGCTTTTTGGGGACTAACAACAATTCCAACAAGGGAAGAGAAGGGAAAACCACAGTGAGTGTTGAGGTTTTGCGAGATTGCCAAGGAGATTGAAAACAAAAAACAAAACACAGCAACAATTTGTCAAAGAGAAAGTTATTGATTTCAAGGATCTCCCAAAATAACCTCTGGCCTTTTTTTATGAGCATCTGCTATAGATGCAAAACAGCAAATTTGCTTGGAAAACATCTTTATCAGGATCTGATGACGTGACAGCACTTTTATATCTGTCAAGGAGCACACTTTTTAGACGTGTCCAAGACAGAAGGCTCAGTCTATGTTGGCCTTTGGTATTAGAAGCCCCATAAACCCAGAGAAGAACATCCAACTGCAACACGGAAGCCGCATCAGCCAGACAGAGGAAGAAGAGGGTTGTTGCCATGACAACATCAGGAATAAAACCAGGGAAGAAGGCTTGAGGCAAATAAAAGGAAACCTGTAGATTTGTCCATCCCTTTGCTGTAATTAACGCAGACTGGAAAAAGGGGAGAAAAAAAGGGGGAGGAAATGATGGCGAATGATTGCGCTGCACAACAGTTGCCCCTTCAAAGATTACCTGTCCGATGTGGAAAAGCCCATTCTTGGTAGAGGCCTGTATGTGGGACATAACTGATTTAGATGGCAGACGTCACAGACATGCGTGTGAAGAGATCGATTTTGGAGCATCGAAGCGCATTGAAAGTTTCACCGCTTGACAGTCAACCTTTGTAGTACTATTCAAACTTCAGGAGGTAAACGGGTGGCAAGTGCCGTGTTTGTTGTCAGGCTCATTTATGCTCAACCGAGGTATAAAAATAAATGCCTGCTTTTAAAATGGTGTAAAGTCAACCCAAATTCTCCCCAGATAAAAAGGATTTATCATGGAGGTTACATTTGAGGCTGAGGAGCAGACGGCAGGTGGTCTGTCACAACATTTACCAAAACGGTTTCTGCTGGCACTGCAACCCCGTGGTCCGTATTCTTTACGGTTCCAGCACCGACACCTTCATTCTGGCAGATAATCACGTTCGAGCGGGCCCCGATTACTGCCTGAAATTGTTGAGAGGGAAGAGTGGGCAGGCGTACCCAGCCTTATCATCCTCCTCAAGTGTGGCATAACATTCTTAACAGACCAGGAATCCAATGGTGAAAGGTGAGTCACACGGCAATGCTTGTCGGTTATTATAGCATAAATATGTCAACAACAGATGAGTGCATCTCACACATCCAAACACACACAAACTTTTGAGCAGTTTTTCAGATGTGGAAAAGAAAAAAGCCACAGTATCACAGTATCTGCTTTCATTTCCTCAACCAAATGGAAAATCTACTAAGTGACTGCCAAACTCCCCAAACGGTGACTCATAAACCCCATCTTAACTAGAAGTAATGTGTTACGTGTCCGTTCTGTCATTCACCTCACACTTTGTTTTGAAAAGCAGCCTATGAATAAAACTAAGTGAATAATGCTTTCAGCGCTGACGGGCTGGGTGGATTAAACGTCAACACGGCCATCCCTCGAGCTTCCTCGAAAAGTAACACATTAAAACTGGCAGTTTCGTGACGTCAATAAACAGCCCGCACAACGGCACCCTGGGGAGACGCGGCTGTTTTTTGTGTCCTTTAACGCAGGAGAGCATTTTAAGCTGCGGGTATGTGTATGTGGTGGGCTATAATTGCAGAGTCATCAAAGGGTCACAGTTGAGCCATGCAGCTGCCTCCCTGGGCCAGGTTACACTCAGGGTTGGGAGGGTGTCGCCAATGATCAACAGCATGAGGGATGGGGGCCAAAAGGGGCAGCCAGCATATGGAGTGTTATGGACTAGGACACGTCGATCAGGCTTTCCCAAACATCCCAATACTGTTTGTCCCACCCCCGCTTCTTTTGCTAGTGGGCTTTTTTTTTTTCCAGTTACGAGAAAGGAAAAAAAAGTATCGAGAAAATGCTCTCTTTTTATTCTGTGAAAAGAAATGCTGACGGGTAATTATTCTACCAGACCATCATTCCATTACTTTGGAGACGGCCAACAAAATGGGAGTCCAATTTCCTTGATGCCGTTGATTTCAGAACACTGTTGGAAGCACTTGTTGATAGCACCACCAGCAAATATTAGTCCATGACAAATAGCTTTTTGAGATATTCATTACTTTAGTCTAAAAACACACGTTTCACCTGAATCGCTCAACAACAGGTCCCCGAAAAAAAAAAATTGCTCTTTATTTTTCAGTTGGCAAATATTTTATGATCCATCTTTTTTCTAACGTGTGCAAATTTTAGGGAAGGCTCTTTTCTATTCCTTCATAAATGTGGACAATACTTTTCCGAGCAAATGGGAAATCCACAGTTACCGGATTCTAAATTACAGAAACATCCCATTCACAGAATCATCCAGTTAACCCAAAAATTTGCACCTCGGGTTTCAGGTGCTACCGCAACTTGTGGTCCATAGCTGTAACATTCCAGGAAACGGGCAGTTGTTAACAGAGTTCTTTGTGAATGGCCACCAAAGAGAGCGAGAGGTCCCGTCAGAGAATGGTGGGCATTCTGAAGTTGGCACACACAAACACATGCGGGCTTTCGGGGTCTTTAAAATGGCCCACTTGGGGATTTGGGGAAGACCTGCCATAGCTGTCTATTTGAGGACTGTTGGAGGAGAAATTAACTGCCCCGGTGTGGCAGCATTTACTAGTGACAGCAATATGGTTTAAAAGTTGGAATGTTGCTTGACAATATTACCTGACCAAAAATAACAATGAACTGACAGCTTTTTTTTTTTTTTTTAAATCTCAATTGTCCTATCCAACATCCTATCGCCATGAAAGCAGATAATAAAATCCAGCAGCATACTAGCGGAGAGCCGGAGAAGACAGACGGCCTGCCTGCTCTCCAAATCACCAAGCACACTTGAGGCGGTCTAAAGATAGAAACAACCAAGGAATACCGGTCTAGGTGGAGGTTACAAGCAAGTTTCAATATCTCGGAAAATCCAACAACTGTGTACAGAGAAATTAACCATCCACTCATTAGTGCTGGCTGAACTGGGCAATGTGCATGAAATTTCCAACTCTCTTGCAGCCGTCAAGTGTAAAAAAATGTGCGCTGGCTCCCCAGATTGTCATCGCCATCCGTCTGCACCATGCAGCTCTCTCCTCATCTTAGTTGGAGGGGATAAAACGAAGTGAAACACCAGCTGCTTCCCATACTACACGGAAAATAATAAATTCATCCCCCAAGATTTGCGCACCGCATGAAAAAAATTCAACGCAATTTTTCAATGAGTCCAACTAGATGCATCATCTATGCATATTCAGAATACATTCAAGTTATCATATTTGGTAGCCAACATTTACTATGCGTAAACCTCAACACCAAAAACCAAATGATTTGGGGGGGAAAAGAAACACACTCATTGTTTTCCCAGTATTGTTTACCTTGGAATTAGTTGTTGAGTCATTGCCAAGGATCACATCCTGATCTCCAGCTCCACCTGAGTTGAAGTAAATCTTGAGATGGGGCTGCCTTGGCGGGGGATCTCCACTGATTGTAAAAGTACAACCATTAGATTGTGTGTCCTGTCTCAGATTCTCCTCGATTGGTTTATTATCCTGCCCAGCTGTCTGGCTATCTGTTACGTTGTTGGGTGCGTTCTCCACCAAAAGTGGAGACGAACCTCTTTGCAGTCTAATTCTGGGGTAACGGACAATACGGCCACTGCTTGACCTCACAAGATCTACGTTGGTGTGCTCCTCCTGGGGTGAATCCGATTGATTCCTGCATTGGTTTAGATCTTGGTTCTGGTTTTGCTGGAGCTGAAACACAAGACGTGGTCCACTATTCGAAGCAGGGGACTGCTGCTGCATAGTCCATCCAGAACTACCGTAAGGTAAAATTCGAAGATGGCGTATGTCGGAACCATCGGTTGAGTTCCTCCGAATACGAATGCCTCCGACACTGATACCTTGTTGTCCTCGGTTGCACACATTATGACCGTTTGAACCAATGCTGAAGACCCTGCGCTTTGGAAAGTTTGGCTCTGTCACAAATATTTGCGAGTTAGAAAGATCTGGGCTGCAGTAAGGAGGCGGCGGTTGTCGCGGAACATCTGCTTGATCCGATGCTTCGCTGTATGTAGGCGCCGGTCCCGGAGGAGTATAGCAGGGTGGCGGGACATCATCAGCGTGGCCACTGGAATCCTCATTACTTAAACCATCAGAGCGCTGAAGTGAGATGAGCATGGAGGAGCTTTTTGTGGGCCGCGGCTCGGCATAGGCTGCAAGTTGGGGTATGAACATCGAAGAACTGCGTTTGAGCAGCGGTTCAGGACGCGAACCAAGCGCCTGTGGCGGAGCTGGCTGCTCCACGGCCTCCTGAGAAGGTGGTGGAGTGTTAAGCGCCGTGGCGACATCAGTGTCTCCATTCTGTTCGTCTGCCTCTCCTTCCAGTATCTCCGGGGCGGTGTTGCTGCGGTTGGAGCCAAAATACAGACGCAGACGTGCCATTTTTTACGTCCCGTCCGACAGCCTCGGTTCCCTCCAAAGGGCTGTGCGGTTGTCCCGTCCTCCAAGAGTCGCGCACGTCGTTCTTTTGGCCGGCCAGAGGACTGATCCCCGTTTTTCCTCCTCTCACTCTAGCCCCGCTCCCATTAGGTCCCACCCACCTCGAGTCCCTTCCACAACTTTCCTTCCAGAAGTAAATATGACAGGAGGGGAGCGGGGGGAGAACATCACACCGCAAAAACAAGAGCCGCAAACCACACGACACTTGAAGGGGGGGATGGAAAAGAATAAGTAAAAAAGGGTCTGTGTTCCCCAGGTTCTCAGCACTACCAAGCACTGGCGACAGACAGCAGAAATAGCCTGAGCCTAGTGACAGCCAGCATTCCTGACATGATCGGATAAGGGCGGCGGGCGCTTCTGGTTTCCAGGGTGATAGCGGGGTTGCCTGTCAGTCACGTGACTACAAATGACCCCCGCCCCCTGGTCAACATGAGTCATTACGATGCAATGCTACCCCCAAGTGCCAGCTGGGTAGCGGGTTACCCAAGAAATGACACGCTAACCCGGTCACACAGTGATCTTTTCTTATTTTCTGGACCGCCCACTAACACCATTAAAATGACAACCAGGTTACGAAAACAACAACAGTATTTATGCCTCTGATTTATGGTGGCTTGGGGATGAGGAGGCAAGGTACTGTATGCCTCAAAATAAACTGAGAAAGGCAGCAGGACAGTGAGAAGCAAAAAATCTGAGGGATCTGACAGTTAGAAGAGGAACCGATGCGCTGAGGCAGATTTTCTAGGCTTCTCTGATTCTCAAGGCTTCTCAAGTTACAGCAAATCTTTTGATACTATTTTAGTCCAAAATGCTGAAATCAGGCGTGCATGTCCAAGCACTACCAACTGATAACCAGCAACAATGGTGTATCTGCAAAAGAAATTGGAGGATTGAAGCTACTTTGCCCTTGAAGTAAAATTGAGAGGGGTGAGGTTTTCTGGCACGAAGGCAAAGAATCGACAGGGCTCCTTTGTCACAGTGGATAAAAATCAGCTTGATCGTTTTGGCCAGTGCTTCAGCCCAAAGTGTGTGAGCATTTCACAAAAAGGAAAGCAGACAACCAAGACAGCGTCAGTGAGGGGAAAAAAAAAAAAAAAAAAAAAAAACGAAGTTCCAACTTGTGGGCCAAAGAGCATCATGAGATGGGAAATACTGAGGCAGAGAAACAGAGGGGGAGAGTGTCAAGAATAGCAAGACACTCTCCACCGTGTTGGGCACTGTCAATACATGTTTGTGTGCGAGAAATGTTCACACAGAACGTGGATAAAAGAAATGCCACAAAGCCGAACTTGGTGATGACCAGTCTAGTTCAAACAAAATAAAGTGCAGTGGTGTTTGGGGAAAAGCCCCTGCATGCACCATGAGATGGAAAAGGCCTCCTCAGACATATAAGGAGCGAAAGAGTCTTGAGGCTGCCTCAGCGCCACTTCCATGTGTCATCCACTGCCACTGCAACACAACACTCACGTTGGGGAAAATACGACCTGCCCTTTTCTTGAAAGGCTACGTGCCAGCAACACCAACTTGACGTTCACGGCGCAATACTGATAGATAGACACATGGATTATAAACACAAGATTTATATGACCCTGCAAAGACCACGTCAGTATTTGGTGTTCATCAGCTCACCAAAAAAAAAAAAAAAAAATCTCTGCAAGGCCTTATAAGAAGGGCTTATCCAGTCAGAGCCATGAATTGTGTCCTGGGAAGCATCCACTAATGGTTCTACCAAACATCATTGGAATGACCTTCGCCGAGCTAAAGTTACAGAGAAATCATCACAAAAGTCCAACACCTGCTTCACGGAAAGTCTTTCTATAGAAACCCACTTGGCTTATCTCTATCTCGTGTCAAGATTGCTTCCAAATCAAGGCTAATGAACAGACGTGAAATAGCGTATTCATCACCAAGACTCATTTGTGTTGTTTTTAATTGCTGTAACCCTTGACATTATATGCAGCCTTTATGGTGATCACATACTCAGCTTCACAAGTCAAACAAACATGCACAGGAGCGACATTGTTATTGCGCAACAGTCTTCATTCAGTTCAATAAAAGTGGCGTTTCTTTCCGCATGAAAATCCAAAATCGCTATGTGAGAATGCAGTAAAGGGTCATTGGCAATATCAGTTTTATTATCATCACATTACATTTGAAAGATATGAATCCATAAATCAGTACTGGCAAAAAAAAAAGGGGAGGAAAGAAAAAAATATGACACGGCATAATGAGTTTAGCGGTTGAAACAAAATATACAGACTGATAATGTAAGGTGTCAAAATGCCAAGACGTGAAGAAGGAAACGGATGTCGAGGAGGTGGGAGGCAGGGGGGGTGACACTTACCAATCTGTTTTCATCGAACACCTCAAACAGGAGCCGGTGATTCTGTGGACACACCTGCATAGGCGACAAAAGCAATCGTGTTAAGAATGTATATTGGAGAGATAGATGTACATGAACGCAACATTATCAAAGCTCATTTTATCTGCCTTAGCCTTTTACACATTGTTCAGCAAAGTCGGATAATGACGCACTTTCACGACGACGACGTGGCAGCCCACAGTCAGATAATTTGATGACAGTGGCGGCATCTGATGTGACTAAAGTTTACACCTCGGTTCTGGTATTTCTTTCTCTCTGTTAATACAGAAGAGCGACTTGAAACAAATGCCAGCTTTTTACAACCTGGGTACGTAAGAAAGACTTTACATACATGCGTCATCCTAACAACGATAATTCCTCTTACAGTACAATATTCCCCGATCAACTTTGCCTCCGCCCCATTACGTGATATAGAACGGTGAGACGGAATAAAGGTAGAAAACATGCTAGCTTTTAAAGCAAGTGCAAAAGGCTATTGTAAACATAGAACACTGGGAAACGTGACATGAAAAGCAAAAAATAAATACATCGAAAGAAAGTGATGCTCACCCTGAAGTAGAATTCCTCGTTCCATTTAGGATTGAGTGTCTAGCACAACAAGAAAACCAACAGTTAGTCTGGCGATGAAATATGATGCACGTAGCTTCGAGAGAAAACTTTGACCACAAGCCAAACTTTTATCTCCGTAATGAAAAAGACCACGAAAAGAGATACATAAAGACCATGGAGGAAGCCTTCTTTTTTCTGCTCCACATAGCAGTGTATTGTAAGCTATTTATATCCTTGGCCACTGGCAGTATAGGTTTGCCTGTGTGTGTGTGTGTGTGTGTGTGTGTGTGTGGGGGGGGGTGCCGGCTAGCTAGTCTGCCTGCTTGCTTGGCTGGTGGCTGCAGCATCGTGTTGGCTGGTGGAAAGCTACTGGTAGCTAGCGCTGGCTCAGAAGAACTCAGAAAGTGACCCAAGATAGGGCTTAAAGTCAGTTTTCTGAGACATGAATGAGAGTCTACAACAAGCCTTTATTTGTACAAACTAATTTTTGGATTATTATTAAACAACACTAGCATAAACCGCAACACAATTTGCCATGACGGAGAAAATACATAAACACTACAAGAAATGGGGCAGGCTAGGTATACATTTTGTAGATTCGGGGTATGTGTGTGCTAACGCCAGTTAGCCATGACTCTCGGCACAGTGCTTCTGTTTCCGGATGATACCAGTTTACCACGACTGCGCATGTGGGTCACACACAGGCGTACGGCTAAAAGTAACAGTGGGAGACGAAGCAGTTTGAAGAGTAAAAACAAAACTGCAAAAATAATGCTGTCGACTATTAAACTAGCTATCAACCGCTGTCGCGACTAGCTTCCACAAGTACTGCTGCTTTGGATAGCAATGGTGTTCAATTGATAAAAGACAGTTGTGGGTTGGAGGGGGGGCATTTATTTGTTTTAAGTGTCTTGTGGTATCTAATTGGGGAACGGTGTCTATTAAAAGGGATTGTCACTATTTGAGGAGGTAAGTAGCATTAGCTTCGACTAACACATTTCCTGAAGGATGAGAGCAGCAGCGTGAGTAGAGACAAATGTAAGCAGCAGGACAGTAATTGTGCGGGAGGACATGATTAGATCGGGCGTGGCTAATCTGATGAAGTCAAAGCAAATTAGGGCTCACGCAAACTCGAGCAGAGGAAAAAGCGAAGCGGCACAATGTCAGCTCGATACTTACCTTTTTGATCGTTTTTGTCTGGACCAGGGCAAGCTCTCGCGTTTCGTCGGTGACATAGAGGGAGAGTTTAACGTAGGGGTCACTGAAGACAGACACAAAAAAAATATATATCAGAATTTTGAAGCAAAAAATAAAGTCCAGGGTGCTGTTCATCATTTGATTTGGTCATATTTCGAATCCCCAAATAGACATAACTACATCAGAGCAATCTAGTCCACAAATGACAGGTCTAAACGAGCTCGACGTTCCTGTCCTTCATTCTTAACAAACTGGGTGAAAAAAAAATTCCATTTGCGGGAACTGCTTTGTCACACTGAGAGCTGTCTGTAAAAATTGCAGTCTACCCAGATAAAAACTGCTTGCCTTTGGAAATTCGGAGATAAGGGCTATAATAGCTTATTGATGTCGTTGCAGGGCTAAAAATAGGAAGAGCATTTCCAGATAAGTAGCTGTAATGATTTAATTTATAATAAAAAATAAAAAATAAAAAAAAGGTGGCATGGGGACATCCAGCTGGTTTTGAAGAAGAGGATGCTGCAGGAAAGATCTGGATAAAAGCTCAGCACAGCTATTCACCAGGAAGTCTCACCACTGAACAAAAGTGAAAGGAAACTGCAAAGCCGTATTTGTGTTTGCCTGCATCTTAGCAAGCTACTGTGTTCTTAATCACGGTACGACACAGCATGTCAAGATAGGACCACATTTTTTTTTTTAAGTCAAACTACTCCCACTCTCATTGAAATTACAGCCTGCATTTGAACTTTTTAGTCCTCTTTCCTCCACGACCAGAAGAGCTCAACTTGATTGCTGATTATTATTCTCATTATTGCTTGAGGGACCCCCGCTGCCTCTAAGTGTGTGTTTGTGAGCTTGTGTGCTCTGACTGAACAGATACAATTGGACCGCTGTGTCGTCAATTCACTGACAACTCACTTGTCTTTGTTGCTTGACGGCCCAAAAAAAAAAAAAAAAAACCTAAGAACCCGCCAAGTCGAAGGCCTCCTTCAGTGTAAATACTTGGGAGGAGAGGCTCAAAGCATTCAAATGGGCACTCGGTCAACATCTTGGTCAGCAGTTGAGCATATATGATGTGAACACACTTGTTGAAACCACAAGTGAGGGCCCAATAGAAACAAAGAACCTCTATACAGTTATATAGCACAACAGCCAGCCCCAAAAAGTTGAGAATTAAGGTTACTCTGAGTCATTCGTTACAACTGATTTGCTAAACTTGAATCACTGTTGTGTTTTCCCATCCAGTGTTGGAGAAGGTTTCAGTTGGGGTGCACCAAAAATTCGGTCACCCCAAAATTGTACCAAAAGCCAATTTTTTCGTCACAGAAATAACAGCTGAAACACAATGCCGAATTACAGCCGAATCTCGATGAAAACATTTGCATTAACCATGCGAGGCAAGATAGCAGGTTACGCATTGACTGATGGTGCGGTGATGCATTAATAATTAATCGGTGTTTTTGCAAAGCGGCGGCAGAAAAGAGAAATTGAGGACAGCCCAAATGTAATAGCTTTGCAGTGCAGAACGGGACAAGAGCGGGACTGAAATTACATGACTTCTACATCAAAGGTTATGACGAGGTCAGCAAGAAAGACTAAAGATATATCAAAAACTCGAAATTATTTGCCAGGTCCGACGCAAGAGATGATTTCTATTATGTAACTCCTGAGGTTACACAATTAAGACTAGAAGTGCGATTTGCTTTTTCTTTGGCTTGTTAGTTTTTTTTATAATGCGCCTATAAAGTTAGTATTATTTTAACGGGAAAAAAAATGCTGATTCAAATGGCGTGTCCAGGAGCAGATTGTGGTTGAAATGAGCGGTTCCACCGTACCGCAGTACAAGATTTTATATGGCAAACGTGTAACAGAGGTCGGTTATAAATAGGCGAGATACAAGGGTAATCATTTATTCAAATGGGAGGTAAAGGTCTTTAACGCTGTGAAAAATAATGAAAGTTCACACAAATGGGCTGACCGCTTCACAAATCTTTTACAAACATCAATGAGCGGGAAAGTCACAGCATGTTCAACTAAATGCTGGCTGGCCTGGCACATGACTTTAAAGGGATCTTGTAAATATTTCTGTTCTTTTTATTGTTTGTATGCAAACACTTGGGTCTCTCGGATCAAGTGGGAAATGAAACAAGCAAGCAACTTTCAAGCCACAACCAAACCATTTGACATGATTGATGTCCAAGGGTAAGCTGAGCTGCAGTGTTATCACAGAAAAACAGTGTCTAACAGTGAAACAGTCGAACCTCTTTACAACGTACCCCGTTGACGTTTCTACCCTGATAACGTTCACATTTGAAAGTCCCAATTTCACGTAAGACATTTTCCATTTGCCGATTCCTGTTTACAACGAACACCTTTATAATGTAAACTTCATCATAACAACCAGATTTAACAACGAACCGTGGGAAGCTGCCCCCCGCCACGAACTTGCTTATGAACAAAATGTACAGCGCGGGATTATTCCACTCTGTTGCTCAACAACGTTACATATCGACTCGTACATTGTTGCACTTCCGGAGGTACCGAGCAGATGGTCTCAGGACACGTCTGGTAAACGGAAGCTGATGTCGTTACCGTAAACTAGCTTAGTTGTCAGTGTGTGGCGTATGAGGGTACATGTGTTAGGCGAGGTCATCTGGCACATTGCTTCAGTGATTGACAACCATAATTCGGTGGTTTGGTGAATAAATGGCGCATCCACGAGTGACCTATAAAACCCGAACCACATATGTCTGATGAATAATAGCCAGTGAACCTCACCTGGCTCCGATGATGTCTTTCTTGGCCAGATCGATTCCCGCGATGACCTTAACACGCAGCACTCTGGTTTCATTCTGCGGGGGGAAAAAAGGCAACAGAAAAATTAGCCCTTTTGAGTGCCATTGGCGACTCTCACCAGGCATTCCTTTCATGCAATAATAACCCTGACCCAGATAATACACGTAGTTGTAATAAAGATCCCTTCACTGCACAGTGACGGCGTGATGGTGAGTCATAATGGGGGATGAATGACACATTTAAAAGACAGACACAATCAACAGTTTTGTTTTGTTTTAATAGCCTGATTGACACAAGAACCATTTCGGTATTCACCAAAACAAAGAAAAACACTTGATCATCCCAATACGCTTCAGAATCAAATGAACATGTGTTCGACTTGAAAGAGTTCAATAACACGAAACACAAACATTTCTTGAACATGGTTTCACCTCTGAACAACTTGCCACTACTTTTAACATCCAACTGCATGCTTTTCGAAACATTCTTTCAAATAAATGTGGCCTGTAACACAAGGCATTTTAGTTCTAAAATAAAACTGCGGCAGGCCAACCGAAGTGCTACATTATCACACCATAATTTACTTCTCTGAGCTTTGTTCTGGAAAAAAAAAGTGCGTGGCAGTTTTATCATCACACATTTCCCTTTTTGCCTCCAAAAAGGCACTTTGGCACAGTTGTAACCAAAGGCCCAACATGATTCAGCTTTTACTTGCAACCGGTGTCACGTTACTGAACCGGCGGAGAAGGATTTTACGGCCTCCGGCGTCTTGGGACAATTTGTCGTGTTGTGGTTACGGCGCACTGAATGACTGAAGGGGAGCCAAGCCTTGATAGATTTCACTATGCGGTAGAATGAATGGCACGCCTACGTCCTGCTACTTTCTCATAATGACTGACAGAAGGTCAACGCTGAGCTTGTAAAATACGACTTAAACAATTGAGTCCTGCTAGCTTTCAAAATCCAGTTAAATAAATAGACTATATGATATGAATGATATTCAATTAGGTGAATTCATTGAAAGCTACCTTTGCACATCTAACATCTCAATAATATAAATCCCGTTACACTCTCAATTAAAACTGAATTATTATCATAGTACAGTAGATAATAGGGCCGTGAGAAAGTGTTGCTGGAAGGGGCGCGCAGCCGCCACACACAAAGCGCTAGCCTTTTTATTCATTTCAATGTTGCTGATTATGGCAAATATTATAAGCGGAAGAAAATGTGTTGTTGGACAGTCTGCGGCTGGAGGGATGCATGGCTTGAGGAGCCGACGATGAGAAGAAAGGAGCGTCAGCGCAGATCGCCGATGCGTATGTGGAACTGGTAGTCGCGGATTGGAATTGATGCGGATTTACATGGGACAGGAGATAAGAGCCAATCTCTTTTTCGTTAATGGGCGCTACAGCTTCTTGTTGCTTTCAAACCTAGCTTGTAGCAGACGTGTGCACATTTTCAGCATGGCGTCTTTGTTCCACTGGTGAAAAGGACACTTTGATTCACTCCTCTTTCATCTATAACTGTTTCAAACAACAAGGTGTATGCAGGAAAAGTGGTTCAGATTGCACGACTGTCTGTGTCTTATGTGTTGTGTTGTATTATTTTGTCATTTTATGTTAACTGTTCTTTTGATAGCGGTGCGAGCACCCGCAGCGGTTCCTCTTGTTGTCTGGTTGAGAGGGAAGACATTTTATCTGTGCTGTATGTTGCACATACAGGGCATTTGACAATAAAGTTGTACTTAGCTTCACTTGACTTGACTTGAAAATGGATGGATGGATGGATGGATGGATGGATTTTTAAGGTCGGTCTAGAAAACGTAGGAATCTCAATTTCTTATATTTGACCCATGCGGTCCATCTAAAATATTTTCTCTGTGTTCTTAGACTTATTGTATTTTGTCCGGATATAAGAACTGATATTGTGTGTCTTTGTACTTAGTTCTCACATTGTTTACTAACTGCACTGATGGTACCAATGGGCAAATACAGCTGAGCACCTGTCCCAAAGCGTCTAGCGGCTAGCCTGTTGATTCAGCGTTGGGGCAGCTCCCATTGGGGTTACGCGTCAACAATGTGTTTTAACTTCACATTTGTAGACATATGTATTTCTTCAGTGATTGTTTACCAAAACAGTTGTTCTCTTACATACCCCATGTAAACAACAAGGTCTCATGTGTGCACTTATACTGTATTACCGAATGGAGGAGAGAGAGAGTGGCTCATTAATTGAACCGAAAGAATTTGTTTGCTGTTATTATTATGATTATTTTATTTAATTATTTAGGTGCATTAATAGACGCGGAAGCGGAGGAAAAGGAACGAGGAGGGTTTTCGGGGAAACAAGACAGCTGCCTCAACATTACTATGGTATTTGGTTGAGGGCTGCTTAGCTTGGCCGCCGTTAGCATCGGCAGCATCCGTGCGGCTGTCTCGCTGCACAAGGGACATGGCTTACCTCATCTTCTGACAGTCCGTAGATCGGCTCGTAATTCGTAGCCATATAGCCCGGCGGTGCCAACAAATCGCCGCTTAAAGGAGGCGAGGCGGAGCTAGCTAGCTAGCCTCGAACAATTAAATCCCACTTTTTGCTCCCCTGCCTCTCGTGTCGCGACGTGGTGGTTAATTCCGCTCTTGAGATAAGATTTGACTGAGCTTCCAAGATCCCACTACGATTCCACAACACGGCCTAGCGTTGTGTATGTTCCCACTGTCCAAATATGTTTCGTCAGGGACAAGATCGCTTTTGTCAAACGCTCACATCCCCTCCTCTAGAAAACGCTGTGACACTTGACTTTGAAGCGACGTGGCCAATCACCTGCCGGGTATGCGTGATTGTTGGCGGTGTCAACCAATCGGTGGCGCCGTCGAGTTATTTCGCCATTACAGCTGGCCTGTTAAAATGTAAAGAGGGGCGTGGAGCTGGAATAGATTCCCATTTGTGACTTGCGACGTATCTTACTTAAACACCACAAATAACATCTTACGTGTACAAATAATGAAATATTCAAATAAAAGGAGTTTGCTATTGTATGCCTTCGAAGTGCACAGGTCGTGGGCGGGGCTTAAAACACCTGGCCAACGGGATCCGACATTTTAATGTATGTGGGCGAAATATGGTAGAGGTTCAAGTCGGTGTGGGACCCTGAACAAAAAGTTCTGCAGTCCAGTACTTCTAAATGCCGTTAAAGATGGGAGCAATAATACGTGTTATTTATGATTATTATAAGTACCTTTGTTTACTTGGCTTGTTCAGTTACATTCTCACGTGCCAAATCATGTCTACATGTTTTGCTGGTGGTTTTGATTTCTGACTCGGCGGATATCTATAAGAATAAACACGTCCATCACGTTTAATATACTTGTTTTATATGACATGTTTTATCATTAGTAATTAAATGGATCTCTTCAAAAGTGGAGTGGTCTCACCCACTTCCGTTATGTTTGCATTTTGTCAATAAAGTTTGTGCCTCTTGAGTATTTTGTTTATCGATCAGTGTAGTGAGTCGGACTCACTATAGTCACTACTAGTGACTGTATTTAATGTTAAATTGTAGTCATCTAATCTTTTGCTGTTTTGTCCTATTAGATTTTATGTAAATACATACATTATTTTACTGTCTATTATTGGTTTGCATATGCTGTATTTCTTTAAATGTAAATTCCACATTGAATGTGTTGTACCTACAAAAAAAAATTGGCAGCGTGTAAGGCCCACAAACAAGCCACGTTGCAGTCCGGTGCATTTTATAAAAACATATCGTCGGCCACACAGCATAACTTTGCACGTCATTTTTCGATATTTTTGGAAAACAAGAAAAAACAATTTTTTCTAAAAACGTGTTTTTTTGTCGTTTTCACAAAATATTGAACATTTATTTAGGTGTGACTGACGACATGTGAAAAATGTGTCATGTAAAAAAAGAATGAATGATGGGACTGCCGTGGTTGACCGTGCTGTCTTTTCAATGACTAATTTGGCCGCTAGATGTCAATATGTCACCACGAAGTTAATATGGAGGTTCTGCGCAAAACTATCACTTTAAATATTTAAAAATATATCACGAAAAGCATACGAAAATGAAGATCATCGCAACCCCTTTCTTTTCCCTCAACGAAAACTAATAATCACCAGGCATAGTCTTACAATATTTATGAACACTGTTGTAATGTAACAGAATTAACGCCGAGTAACCTGTCAAAACATGTCAGGCCCAGGGAGGAAATGGAATGGAAACTATTGACATCCATCCATCCATCCAGGAAACCAGTGGGGCCTTGCAGTGGCATCCATCCTGCTATTTACTTTTATATGGACGGAGGGGAGAGCAGATGGCATTATTATATAACACTGTTGCTTACAACCACAGCTGAACCACAGAGATTGCCACAAGGCCATCGCTCAGTGGTTGAAAAGCTCCCTTAGAGTAGTTTTTGTTTTTTTTTTGGTCATATATATATATATATACACGCACACACACACACACACACACGCACACACACGCCACATACCATCAGCTTTACAGATGCCACGACCAAGGGGCAAACACCTTTGATTTGTTTCCTAGAGGGATAAAGAAAAGTCTATTTGAAGTGTATACTTGACTGCAGTATTTCAAAAACAATTGTCATTTATTTGTTGTGGCCTTATTTCCATTCAGCAGCAGTGTTATACTGTACTATACAAACAATTGTTGTAAATTGTTGTTTTTCAGCTACGAGTATTGGCTGTGACAAGGGCACTCTCCTTCCCACCCCTCCCTTACTGGGAGGTGAAGGGATGTTGCGATGTTTCCTCCCACACCAAGGGCTGAACCAACCGCGCGGTTCTACCCCTCATGTCCGCCTCGCCTTCGGGCAGATTTAGTTGGACCAATCTGCTTTTGTGTGGAGTGCCATCACCAGCTTACAAAAACACATGCTGAGACATTGACTGACTGGTAAGTTAATTTTAAAATTTGATTTATTTACATCTTTTAAATATATTCTACAGGATTAACGAATGGGCTCCTACCCGGCTGTCGAAGGTGCATGCATCTGTGCGCTGAAATTCAATATTGTTAAGTGAATGTAAAGCTTTTTTTGGAGTGTTTCAGTTGAAAAAAAAGATTTATGTATGCATTTAGAAATATATATATTACTAATGTATGCATTATATATATAAACTACATGTAAAATATAGTGCACACATATTTTTAAAGCTATTATTAATGAAATATTAATTGCAAAAAATAGCTCAGAATAGAAATATTTAAAAAGTAAATATAAATATGAATTAGAAATAAAATATAGTGCATCAAATATTTAAAGAAAATATTGTTCATCAAATATAAACTCCCAAAAGGCAGTAGACAGAGTATTTAACGAATATTATGAATTGAAGAAAAAAAACAGTGTTAAACAAATGGCTCTCTAACAGTGTCACTCAAAAGTGAGTATTATAATCTTTAGTAAATGCTGAATTGTCATTTAATATGTTTGAAAGCCTTACAATAGATCCCATAATGGGATTTCCGTGGACGTGATCTGCGTGTCCCTGGCGTTTGCTTGAGTCTGTTTCAAGCGGGTTCAGGGTGAGACAGTCTAGGCTGTCATAGCAACAAGCCGATGAAGTCCATAATGGATTACATTAGAAAACTTTTCCATTGTTACTACAACGGACCTGATATACGTATACTATTCAGTATATGGCGTGCATTTGAGCCAGGCTTGTCGTTAGGTCACGCAAGCAGAGCATTGTCAATAGCACAGCATAGAATGTTTAATAAACCATAACTTGGGTTTTTGTACAGGCAAAGGGCAACAGTCATGCAAGTGTAAATGTTAGTTTCGTCAATTTCTATTTAATTTATTTTGTGTATTTTTCAATTAACTGTATTTTACTATCATCATCGCATTTTTTTCACATGCCATTACTGGTACCTGTCTGTATCGATCTGGCATTTTAACTTTTTTTTTAAACTTATACATGTGATTTTATTTTTTCTTACTTTATTCTTCTTCGTGTATCTATATATCAGTGGCGTGCGGTCAAGGCCTTCAAGCCATTCTCGGCTGGCCTTAACACTATTAGAAGCATTGACCTCGATTTACATCTGACATAAAATGACATGAATCTATTTCTTCATTTCACAGCCTGCCCAGTTTGCAGCAGTGTTACATTTTTATTTTGTCTAATCGGATTTCAGCTCCTTTTTGTTGCCATGTGAATGGAAACTGCCCAGGACCTTCAGTGGTGTAAATGCCTGTTTACACCTTTATGGAGGAGGACAAATGTCGTACATGATTAAAAATAAATTTTCAAGAGGAAATATTGCTCTTTGTTTTACAATTGAAATGAATTTCCACTGAGTGGTAATGGCCAAATGTAATACAACGATGGCTTTGACATAGCTTAGAACTGTATTCGTTCATGATTGACATGTAATTTTCCTTTTATGGTGACTTATGGGCTGCTGCTGATTGCATTCCAGAGTGCTTGAGTGCGGGCTTGTACTGCTACAGTTTTACAAGGTTGCGACTCAAAGAAAAGGGCATTCAGCTGCCTTCCCCATTCATTGATTGTAAGCTTTTGCCAATGAACAAAAATACAGACGTCTCAAAACGAGCTTCTCAAGGAGAAAAAAAAAACAGTAGTGAAGGAAGTAAGCAACCAAAATGCTTGCCTTTTTAACTATGTATAGAAGCACTTGAGTCATAACTGTGGCTACACGAGTCCTTCATTGCGCAGGCCGAAGGAAGTCCATTTCAGCACACTTACGGGCAGTAATGTTGCAAAGAGGATTTCATTCAATCAATTACGCCAATATGCAGTTTCTCTTATGACTGCAAATAGTGGCTGGAATATTCACGTTGTGGCCTGGGTACCCGTCCATCATCGTCAGTCTGAACTGAACACATAGAAATCCAACAGATGAAAAATTCATCCATCCATTTTCAACAGCGCTTATCCTGAACAGGGTTGCGGCAGGGTGCTGGAGCCTATCCCAGCTGACTTTGGGCGAAAGGTGGACTACACCCTGAACTGGTCGCAGGGCACATATGGAGAGAAACAACCATTCACACCCACATTAACACCCTCATGACTGCGAACCGACCCCATCCTGAATGCACACAAGTCAGGCGAGTGTACCATTACAACATACAAGAAAAATCCAAATCCAGTTTGAAATGTATATTTAACGGTAGACTACAATTAGCCCTGATGTCACTCGGGATATACTTCAGAGTGAAAATTAGGTCACTTATGTAGCGGCGTTACATTTAACACGGTGCAACACGTCCCTGAACAGCATTGAAAGGCTTCACAGTTGACTGTTTCATGGCAGTCTCCTGTCTTCTTAGCAGCTTATTGGGTGCGGGCCCTCCCGTTACGTAAGCACCTCTATATACAGCAGGACGCTAATCCGGTGGCATGACCTTAATGCCAATTAACAGATCATGGCGACGTTGTCGAGACACCACCAGGGAAGAGCGTTTAAGCGAAGCTCTAGGTGAGCTCAACAGGTATGATAGCATCAGACAAGCAGGGCCGTGTTGTGGTTGCGACCCGCTTCAGCCAAAAACATGGTTGGCGTTCAGTGGGTTAAGGCACGTGTTCCGCCATGTCGCCAGATGTGCTTCCTCTAGTTAGCGAGATATTTTACGGGTCAGCCTCTCGGCGGGTTCAGAGATGAAAAGGGTCACGCTGTGTACTAGCAATGCTAAGAGATTGCTGCCCGCTTATGCAATGGCTTAGACCGCATGTGCCAGCTGGTAGAGGTAGACAGAACTGGAGAGGATTGTATTTATTTTCATATTTAATCCTTGGCGTAACCCCTGACGAAGAGGGAAACACAGTATAGATGATGAATATGATGCTCATTCTGCTCTGTTTCATTAGAAGGATGACATTCTGCTCAGTTTGTTAAAAATGGCCTGTACATGCAACAAGGTGGCGGCAAAGTACAACTTTTGTCAAAGTGAAGCTCCTCATGTTATGTCAACATAGCTTCTTGGCACCAAGTATGGCAGCAAAGTAAATTTTTTTTTTTGCTTTGGCCAGAGCACAAAAATGAAAAATATGTAAGATTTTCAGTCAATAATGAATGATAGGACCCCCACCAAAATATGTGAATTTGCGCATCTTACATGGAGTCATTGGAGATGAGATGTAAAATGCCAGACAGCCCAGTGCATTGCAGACATGCAGGCAGTTGGTGGCAGTAATCTGCATTATTACTAAGGCTTGCCTAAGGCTTTTCGTCATGCAAAGTAAATCTTTATTCTCAAAATATGACCTTTTTTTTTCCTCTTAATCTATCCTTCCTGCAGCCCTCACGTGTGTCGTGCCGCGATGAGGAACGTTCAGGAGTTGACCTGGCTGCTCCTGCTGGTTCTCACACCACGCACTAAAGGTACATTCCATAACCAAAGACATTTGGTTAGACACTTGACCACAAGGAAAAATAGATGTCGAGGGTCCCACTGATTCTAAAACTTCCTGCCTGTCGGCCTGTAAGGTGGTCTCAGTCGGCCGGGGAAGCCCACGCTGACCAGCTGTCGCTCTCCGGAGAAAGAAACCTTCACGTGCTGGTGGCAGCCTGCTTCTGATGGAGGACTGCCTACCACGTACGCGCTGTACTACCGCAAGGAAAAGTCAGTACTTCCAATTTTTTTCTATTGTCTAGTCAATAAAGTAAATGGGGGAAGTATTGCGTTGTCTGTTGCCTGAAGATAATTATGTGATAACAATTAGCCCCTTCCACCCTTTGACTATGGCTTTAAACTACCAACATAAAAGATCGCGCATAAATGGACTTCAGAAATTACGCCACTATTATTCTGAGGCAAATGGATTCTTTAGTGTTTTACCACCGACTTTGTGCTTTTCAATGGCTTTGGGCAATTTGCACATACTGGATGTATTCCTCCAGCCACTGAATCTTGAGCCCCTTATTATATGTGCTTATTTGTTCATTTTCAGGGACTGCAGCATTAATCCCCCGGCCCCCATACCTGTAATCAGTCATCATTAATTGGTTACCCGGTGCTCCCTTCCCACCCACTCCTCCTGTCTCCAGCTCCGAAATCATGTACGAGTGCCCCGACTACTTCACGGGCGGGGAGAACTCGTGCTTCTTCAACAAGAACAACACGTCCATCTGGGTTAACTACAACATCACAGTGGTGGCCACCAACCGACTGGGCAGCACCTTCTCCGACTCCGTGGATGTCGACGTGGTCTATATCGGTAAGGAGTCGTGTCCTTGGGGCCGCTTAACCTCAAATGGGTCTTTAGGCCCAATCTTCTCAATCGCCGACATTATCGTTGAATGTAACGAATTGAAACAACAAAACGCGACACCCGGAGCGTACCCCCTGGAAATGTTTTGATGCTGTACATTTTGGGGTGTTCTATTCCTCTGCAGTGCAGCCCAACCCTCCGGAGAACGTGTCGCTGAGCGTCATGGAGGACAAAGGCTGGCCCTTCCTGCGAGTGGCTTGGGCGCCGCCCCGCAAGGCCGACACTCGCTCCGGCTGGATCACACTCATCTACGAGCTTCGCATCCGGTCGGAGGGAGAAAACGAATGGGAGGTACGTACAGGAAACCTTTTGTCCATGTTATTGCAACCTGTGGCGTTGATTGGCTTGGAGTCGGCCGTTCCGAGGGGTGTTTCCAAGGCAGCGGCCAATGGGTGAAACCTGAGCTCCAACGCGTCAGTCCGAATGCCAGCTGGTCCCTCGGATTAGGATGCTGTATAAAATCCCTGTTTTGTGTCGTATGTGCTTTTATCTCAGATCTTTACCGGCGCCAAGCGCAAAAAGCACCAATAGGGGGAGGTATTGTTTTGATTTGGATGTTCGCGGGATGATGTAAAAATGACAAGTTTCAATAGTTTTGAATCTAATCTGAATGCATTTTAAAAAGCTGTGTTGCGTGTGTTCAGACTCATGTGGCTGGCCAGCAGAAGCTGTTCAACATTTTCAGCCTGCGCTCCGGCGGCTTGTACCTTGTGCAGGTGCGCTGCAAACCCGACCACGGCTTTTGGAGCGACTGGAGCTCGCCGTCCCAAATCCGTTTTCCTGAATGTAAGACGTCACATACACACGTACCACTTAGCCACTGCGGCAATCATAAAGATTTTTTTTTTTTTTTGTAACCTGGATTTAATGTACAATATAGTGTAGACTCCAAAAAAGGCAAAATATCAGTGAGAGACAGGAGTTTTCTTTTGAATTGTACATCCAGATTTCCACCAGGAAAAGTCAGCGTGGATCGTCACCACTGCTGTTTGTGCCTTCATCTTCCTCATCATCACGTGGTTGCTGCACATGAACCATGGCAGGTAAAAGGAAAAAAAAAGCATCCATCCATTGTTGTGATTCTGATGTTTCTCTCTTTATTTTTGAAGCTTGAAACACTGCCTCCTACCACCGGTCCCTGGTCCTAAAATAAAAGGATTCGATGAGCAGCTTCTAAAGGTAACAGCCACTTTTCTCTTTCAACACAATGCACGGTACACAGAGATCCTACAACATCTACCGGTATACATCGGAGCCATAGCAGAATACTTCACCTGCCTTTACCTTCTACACAGTGAGAGTAGATATGACTTGGGTCGACAACCCCCACTCTCACCACCCCCGACCACTCTAATACCACCCACCTGAGACACACACAGACACTTTGGTAAAAAAAAAAAAAAAAAAAAAAAAAAAAATTGATAAAAAAAGCAAAATGAGGGCTGAACAACGGCAGCTTTTATACATGCAGTGTTAAAGTGCTTTTACGAATACTTTTAGTGACTTGACGAGAAAGCCTTAAAATTGCAGTCGACTTTCTCCCCCATTCCGTGTTGACGTGGAACAAAGCTGGAAAATTGCTGTCTTTTGCGGACAGTGACTTTACTCGTAGGTACCCCCCCCCCCCCACCCAACATCTCCTCGCAACTGCCATCACTGCCGCCTCTGTGTCCACTTTGTCCACCCATTGTCAGTGCCTTTTACTGTACCCCGATGTCTGGTCAACGCCAGTTATGTGAAAAAAGGGACAAGGGGGAAAAAGCTGAAAATTGCCAGCTTTTGCATAACGGAGAATTGATTCTTCCCATGCAGAAAGGAAAATCCGAAGACATCTTCAACGCGCTAGTGGTGTCAGACTTTCCCATGTCGTGGTCGTCGTCGTCCAACAGCGAGGACTTGCTGGTGGAGTTACTGGAGGTTTACATCCCAGAAGAAAGGGAGAACATGTTGGGGGCGAGCAAGGACCTCGGTGGCGGCAGCTTCAAGTTGGAGAGCTCGACATCTGACAGCGACTCGGGCCGGGGTAGCTGCGACAGTCGCACACTGCTGATTGAGAAGTGCGGCCGGCCCAAAGAGCACGAAGACAGCGCAGAGGAGCGGGTCGAACGGGAAGACTGGGAAGATGCTCGAGTAGACACGGGAGGTAGGACGTGGCCTTCTGTGTTTCCCGGTCTGCCAGACCGGCCTCAGCGCAGCCTCTCAGATGGCCTCTCTCAAGTTCTGGGGCCCTCGGAGGGGCAGGTGTGCAAGCAAATCAAGGCCCGCAGCGACATCAATATCGCCGTGTCCGGTCACAAAGAGTCACCCGCTCGCTGGTCCGTGGAGTACGTGGGCGTGCAGACGGTTGTGAATGACGACATGGTCATCCTGCAGCCATGGGGGAGCAGGGAGGGCTGCACCCCGCTGCACTCCTTACAGGAGCGGGACTACAGCCAGGTGAAGCAGGTGGGCAGCGACGACACTCTGCTACTGCTCCAGAAAGTGTCAGAGGGAACGGCAGATGGGCGCGAGGCTGGCAATATGAGCCAGAAGAGCGCCACCTGTATGAACTCCACCACGGCAACGGGTGGCTACGTCGACGCAGCTGCCGCTTTCCCAATGACAACGTACTGAGGGTCCTTTTCGGGGATGGGCATTCAAGGTCATCTCGTAATTGTTATTTTTATCATCTTCAACAGGATGGGATTGATGGGAATGTTGTGAACTCCTATTTCCATGTACCGGTACTTCAGACCCACAATTTTTCATACACCAAAAAATATATATATATTTTTTTCGAGGATCATAACTCTTTTACAAAATTGTCCTTTTTTTACTTTCTAAAACAAAAAAAATTGGAATCCATCCGTGTATTTTTTTCTCCACGTGAAGACTTTATGTACCATTATGACTTTTTCTCCATAACATTCAGATTTTTTTTTCTTTCTCCAAGACTTTACAAAGGTCACATGAGGAATTTGTTGCAAAAAAATTTTTGCAAAAAATGATGGAATGAATCATTTTCGAGGTTGTGTGTCATGGCATGTTCATGAATCCTTTTGTATAGTGGAACCTCCAAGGCTTTTTCTTGGTTTTATTTATGTATTTTGTGAGGGGAAAAAAACATTGATAACCATCGAACAAACATTTATCGGGAAGCGTACAAATTTGATGTATGTGGCCACAGTAGGAATGAAGCAGTTTTGTATACCGAGGACTGTATGTGAAATTATGTGTTCAAAGAAATGTGGATGTCTTGCTCAGTTTTTCCATTCGTAGATTATTTTTGTACAGAAGTAATGTGTATGTCACAATGTAAAGTTTATTTGGATATTTCAGGGTTCCCATGTGTCCTGAAAAATGATTGACCAATTTTCCAGACATGACAAAGACATGGAAAATGACATAAAGTAAAAAATATCCTGGAAAAGCTTCATTTGTTCTGGAAAGTTGATTCTTCCTCCGTCATCTTCTCCCTACCTTGTGGGTGAACGCAAACGAGTTAAATGTAAAGTACGTGCACAGTCTCTTTTTCAGGTCCCTTCAACGGGCAATATCGAGCTGTAGCGCTATTTTACTTTCAAGTCAGCATTCTGATCTAATGAGCGAAAGTGAGTATCTTGCCAAACTTGGTTTTTTTTAAATTCTATTGGCCCCAATGCTCTTCCGTAGAAAAGAACCTGTTTCTATGAGGTAAATGGACTGCTTTCCTGATGACGCAACCAACCCTGATTGGTCGAGACGTGGCACTTGGCTGCCATCCTCCGCTCGCGGGTCAATGGCCGAGGTCCATTCAGTTTCTGCCTTCCACTGCACCCCGACAAAACTTGTACTCTTTTGAAGGCTTCAGGTACAACTGGTAGACTGTCCAGAGACGATTTGTGACGTTCATCCGAAACGTGTTGAACTCGGACGCTGTGAAAAAAATGCTCACGGCTTTGCGTCATCATGTGCCATTGAGCCGCATGATTAAATTCCACACAGCAAGAGGTGAGTTAATTGCTATGGCGATCTTGTTTTTTTTTTTTCCACGTGTATTATATTCTTTTAGTTTAGCTTATTTGCGCAACCACTGAACTGAGTGCACCTATTAAACTTTATATCTGTCTGAGAAGCTGCTCAACAACATATTTGTGGTATAAACCTGGCCCAACGAGATTTCATTTAGCTGTTTAACTGCCAAGCCTGTCTTAGTACAGAACGAATTACAAACTGTGACCCAGCACATTTATTTATGCAATAGATAGTTTTCAATCACAGTATCAGTATTTGCTTGTCTGCCATGTTGGAGGGCCAGATCATCATTTTGTCATCCACGGAGGTAGGAAAAAAAAAGCCTGTTGTGGTGACGTGTCATCAATGAAAAGTCATCATAAAAATACATATGCAAGTAGAGCACTGATACCTGGAAAATCTACTTGTGTGCAGTTACAAAGCTGTTATTATTTGTTACTTCCCACCACTCCATCGAGCATATGGTACTGTCCACCTGTGCGCGACTCTAATCAGGGAAGAATGTTCATGTCCTTGTTTGAATATATAAACCTTAAAAACCAGAGTTAGGCAAAAAACTAACTATAGTTACTGTATAACTGGACCGGTGAACCATTGCATACTGTTGGTCACGAAAATTAAAAACACACTGTAAACTGGCTATATTTCCTCTTGTCTAAAAGGTTTGTTGAATAACTTGGTAGTTAATGTTGGAACTTTGTCTGGAGCAAATTGGAATATTCCATTCATCCATCCATCCATCCATTTCTTATCTTCAACAATGGTCACGGGCATGCTGAAGCCTATCCCAGCTGTCTTTGGGCAGTAGGTGCACTACTCCCTGAACCGGTTGCCAGCCAATCGCAGAGCACACATAGACAAGCAAACATTCTCGCTCAGAATCACACCTAGGGACAATTTAGATTATTCCATTAACCTGCCAAGGAAACCCAGAAAAAAACCCACACAGGCACAGGGAGATCAAATGGTATCACTTCCAATGCATTTTGAATGAACAACGTCAATGACCTCCGTTCGTCCGCAGGGCTGTCGTGTCAGAAATCCGCCTTGAAAACCGCTCCTGCAGACCTGTTGGAGATGCCGCCATGCAACTTCACACCTCAAGAATACAAGGTGACAACAAGCAGTCTGCTAGCACGGAGCCTGTCTCAGCTCACGTTGGGTGAGAGGTTGTGGGTTCATGGTGAACTCTTGGCCAGCCAAATGTAACTATGGCATTTCATTGGGGAAAATTCAGGGGATGTCCAAAGAGCGTATGATGGAGATCCGTCGGACAAACTGCCACCCCATGACCATGAAGGTGACCTACTATAAGAAGCCGGTCTACATCCATCAGGGTCACATGCAGTGGCTATGGGACGTAGATGGGAAGCGCTATCTGGATCTCTTTGCCGGCGTGGCCACCGTCAGCGTGGGCCACTGCCACCCGTAAGATGACTTTTTTTTTTCCCGCGCCACATTTTTGCTGGTTTTTTTTTTTTGACGGTTAAACCGGCTGACTTGTGGCGGGCGCAGAAAAGTGACGGCGGCCGCAGAGCAGCAGCTGAGGACGCTGGTACACACCACCAACATCTATGTTTATCCTCCCATCCACGAGTACTGCGAAAAGCTAGCGTCCAACTTGCCTGATCCTCTCAAGGTACTGCAAAGACTTTTCTTTGGAGAGAAATGTCGAATCAGAAAAACAACTAGAATGGCTTTCAGCAAAGTACAGACCACCGCTAAGCGTAAACAAACCCAAACATGTACGCAAAGTTTGGATACGGTCAAGCTCACAAAGCAGCGACATACTGTCACTCACGAGCCAATGACTATAATCTCTGGTGATGAGCTACATTCCGCCCTGCAGGTAATCTACCTAACCAATAGCGGCTCAGAGGCCAATGACCTGGCCATGTGTATGGCCCGACTCTACACTCGCAACTTTGACATCATCACTTTCAGGTATCTGCCCTCTTGTTGGATTTTAATATCTTCATAGATTGTGCGTATGAACCGAACGAGGTGGTCCTTGAGTGTAACAATTTTCCAATGCGTGATAAGGTTTTCAATATTTTTACTATTTTTTTATTTTCCTTGGGCTGCAAATTTCATGCTGACGTAAAAACAAAAAACATTAGTTTTAGGGACATCGCGTTCAAGGCGCATAAAACGTTGAACAACCTTGTCATGAATTTTGAATGACATTTTCACTTGCAGGGGGTCGTACCATGGAGGTAGTCCGCAGACCATGGGTCTGACTGCACAACAAGCTTACAAATACCCTGTCGCCATTGGCTTAGGCTGCACAAATGTACGTACAACTAACTTCCTTTCAACGCCACAATATGAAAACAATACAACGTTATTTTTAATCTACAATTTGATTGACATTTATGAGGGAGTTTTCTGTGTGGTTCTAATACTTAGATGTGTGTAAAGGCGCACATTGCTTTATTCGATTTCATGACTCCTTAACTCATGTGTGACTGTGTACAGTGCACGCTGTGGACCCTGCTGATTTGCTTTCTGCCCTAAAAACCAAATAGACCATGTGTCCTGATGTGTTCAGAGGTCCCTGGGGGGGAAGCCACTGCAGGGACTCTCCTGTGCAGACCACCAGAAAATGTAACTGTGCCCAAGGTAGACATGACGCTCACACTACACTGCTTTTAATTCAAGCTTAAATGAGCAATATATCCTCTTCAATCAAGCATACTGAGTAACATTTATATTGTTTTTAAACCACTGCATTATAAGAGTTCCCATATGTCCTGGAAAACCTGGAAAGTAACTGAACCATTTTTCTAGTCTTGGAAGATGCAGAGAAAATAAGAAACAGAAGTGAAATGTCCTGGAAAAGCTTTGAGTTGTCCTGCAGAATTGTTTTTCCTCCCTCTGCTTCTCCTGCCTTTTGGGTAAACACAAACAGGTTAAACAGACAAGCATGTTTGTTTTCAGTTGCCGTCAATGGGCAACATTGAGCTGTAGAGCTTTTCTGCTTTTAGCCAGCACAGCGCCCCCATGTGACGCTACCAACCAATCAAATTGCTTATTCCCCTACAACACTTGGGCTGCCCAATGTTTCCATGTGACTTTGTTGCTAGATATAGAGTACAGTACTGACTTTTCAGACCCAAGGGAAGGTTTATTTTCCCCAAAGAAGTGGCAAAACTAGCAACTTTCAGCTCAAGCGTGTTACTATCGCTGGGTATATCGAGTGTGAGGTTTTTCGCCCCCTCTCTGGCTCCTCTATTGAGAGACAGAGAGCAGTAAGCGGGCGTGCCGTCACTTTTGGCCCGGGGACGGAATTTATTTGTGTACGTTGTGATAACTTTACTTGTACTGTAGCACATGGAAAAAAAGGTCCTCGAAATGTCCTGGAAAATAATTTCAAGGAAAGAGTGGCAACCCTGATTATTGCTGAATGTCAATTTGTTCTATTCTTAACCCATCTCACAATCTGCGTAAAGGTCATTTTTACCACCGCAATTGGACGACACAAGAGACGCTCAAGGTCTCCTGCTGTCAATCATCTCCCACTGTCAATCATTGACCTCATTTTCAGAAACGGGAGAATGACATACCTTGAAGTCTTGCTTGTGTTCCACAGGCTCTTGCGTGGCAAATGAACACTACATTGAACAACTCAAAGAGACGTTTCTCACCAGCGTCCCGAGTCGAATTGCTGCTTTCTTTGCTGAGCCTATCCAGGTGTTCTTTTGCGCACGGACACACACACACACACACACACACACACACACACACACACACACAAAAATTAGAAAATTGATGTCTTGTAATATTCAAGTCAACGAGCGCTGCACCTGGACTGGAACCGGAAGTCAGAAAGTCACGAACAGCGCAAAACCTTGGACAGGAACAGGTTGTTGGAGAGACTTGCACCTTGAACAGAAACAGGAAGTTAGATGGCCATGTACTTGTACCTAAACATAATAAACACACACACAAAAGAAACCAGCAGTTGAAGGATTTAAAGCTTATTTAAAGACATTAATTAAACTAAAGCACTGACTGTTTTTTTTTTTTGTTGTTGTTTTGTTTGTTTTTGTTTTTGCAGGGAGTTGGTGGAGCCGTGCAGTACCCAAAACACTTCCTGAAGGAGGCGTACAAACTTGTGAGAGAGCGAGGCGGGCTCTGTATCGCTGATGAGGTTTGAAGCTACATTGTTAGCGCAACTTATGAGTGCCCCAACTTAGAAAGTTTTTTTGATGTATGACAAAAAGGCCATTTTCATCAGCACAAAATAGTGCGTATATGTCTGTTTTTTTTTTATTAATTTTTTTTATAGAACCAATGTCCCAAACAGTATCTTAAGAAAAAAGGTCATGCTCGAAAAACGAGTCTCAACGCTAACGGTCTTATCGCAGGCAATTTTCACCACATATTGTGGCATTCATTGAGATCAAGTGTACCAATAATGCGCTGATAGGTACAGACGGGATTTGGCCGAACGGGGAGCCACTTCTGGGGATTTCAAGGTCACGACGTCCTTCCTGATATCGTGACCCTGGCAAAGGGCATCGGGAACGGCTTCCCAATGGGAGCGGTGGTTACAACACGGGGTGAGATGACGCCACATGCCGACTTTAAACAGCGTTCGGTTTGCCGATGCACAGGAAAGACTAAAGCCCCTTTTCGCACTGCACTCGCTTCCGTTCAATTCAGCTTAGCTCTTGAGCATTTACACCAAATTTCTACAGAAATGATGGTCTCTCACCAATTTTTTTTCCCCCCTTGTGTAACTGTTATCATGTTATGACTTGTTTATAGAAATCGCAGACACTTTTGCACAGGGTGTTCATTTCAACACCTTTGGAGGAAACCCATTGGCTTGTTCCATCGCCTCATCTGTCATTGACGTAAGAATATTCTCTTCCTCGTAACTCAAGCATGAGAATCAAGCATGAATTGAGCAATTTCAGGAAGTTGGGCCAGGTTGAAATTGTTCTTTTATACTGTATTTATTAAATGTGCAATGATATAACGTGCACGATAGTCTCCTGCCTAACACCGCAAAAAACAAACAAACAAAGAACAAAATGTATTTTACAGTGAACACAATCTAACATGTGACGTGACCACTCGCTTGTCCAGACCATCAAAGAAGAAGGACTGCAGCAGAACAGTCTGGAGGTGGGCACCTACCTGATGATGGAACTCGCCAAGCTCAGAGACAAGTATGACATCATCGGGGACGTCCGTGGCAAAGGACTGCAGATCGGCGTGGAAATGGTCCGAGACAAGGTAGCAGTCCTGTTCGTTTTGCAACCTTTTCTGCATTTTGAAGTGGTGTTGGAGCCGTAAAAGAGGCAAGACAGCACCTATTTTGATGCTAAATCCATAATCCCCCCCCCCCCTTTTTTTTTTTTTTTTTT
>NW_017805705.1:196924-259424 GCF_001891065.2 Hippocampus comes | reverse complement strand
TGTGGCGGCCGAAGAAAAGTGAGGGCGGCCGCAGAGCGGCAGCTGAGGACGCTGGTACACACCACCAACATCTATGTTTATCCTCCCATCCACGAGTACTGCGAAAAGCTAGCGTCCAACTTGCCTGATCCTCTCAAGGTACTGCAAAGACTTTTCTTTGGAGAGAAATGTCGAATCAGAAAAACAACTAGAATGGCTTTCAGCAAAGTACAGACCACCGCTAAGCGTAAACAAACCCAAACATGTACGCAAAGTTTTGATACGGTCAAGCTCACAAAGCAGCGACATACTGTCACTCACGAGCCAATGACTATAATCTCTGGTGATGAGCTACATTCCGCCCTGCAGGTAATCTACCTAACCAATAGCGGCTCAGAGGCCAATGACCTGGCCATGTGTATGGCCCGACTCTACACTCGCAACTTTGACATCATCACTTTCAGGTATCTGCCCTCTTGTTGGATTTTAATATCTTCATAGATTGTGCGTATGAACCGAACGAGGTGGTCCTTGAGTGTAACAATTTTCCAATGCGTGATAAGGTTTTCAATATTTTTACTATTTTTTTATTTTCCTTGGGCTGCAAATTTCATGCTGACGTAAAAACAAAAAACATTAGTTTTAGGGACATCGCGTTCAAGGCGCATAAAACGTTGAACAACCTTGTCATGAATTTTGAATGACATTTTCACTTGCAGGGGGTCGTACCATGGAGGTAGTCCGCAGACCATGGGTCTGACTGCACAACAAGCTTACAAATACCCTGTCGCCATTGGCTTAGGCTGCACAAATGTACGTACAACTAACTTCCTTTCAACGCCACAATATGAAAACAATACAACGTTATTTTTAATCTACAATTTGATTGACATTTATGAGGGAGTTTTCTGTGTGGTTCTAATACTTAGATGTGTGTAAAGGCGCACATTGCTTTATTCGATTTCATGACTCCTTAACTCATGTGTGACTGTGTACAGTGCACGCTGTGGACCCTGCTGATTTGCTTTCTGCCCTAAAAACCAAATAGACCATGTGTCCTGATGTGTTCAGAGGTCCCTGGGGGGGAAGCCACTGCAGGGACTCTCCTGTGCAGACCACCAGAAAATGTAACTGTGCCCAAGGTAAACATGACGCTCACACTACACTGCTTTTAATTCACGCTTAAATGAGCAATATATCCTCTTCAATCAAGCACACTGAGTAACATTTATATTGTTTTTAAACCACTGCATTATAAGAGTTCCCATATGTCCTGGAAAATCTGGAAAATAACGGAACCTTTTTTCTAGTTTTGGAAGATGCAAAGAAAATAAGAAACAGAAGTGAAATGTCCTGGAAAAGCTTTGAGTTGTCCTGCAGAATTGTTTTTCCTCCCTCTGCTTCTCCTGCCTTTTGGGTAAACACAAACAGGTTAAACAGACAAGCATGTTTGTTTTCAGTTGCCGTCAATGGGCAACATTGAGCTGTAGAGCTTTTCTGCTTTTAGCCAGCACAGCGCCCCCATGTGACGCTACCAACCAATCAAATTGCTTATTCCCCTACAACACTTGGGCTGCCCAATGTTTCCATGTGACTTTGTTGCTAGATATAGAGTACTGTACTGACTTTTCAGACCCAAGGGAAGGTTTATTTTCCCCAAAGAAGTGGCAAAACTAGCAACTTTCAGCTCAAGCGTGTTACTATCGCTGGGTATATCGAGTGTGAGGTTTTTCGCCCCCTCTCTGGCTCCTCTATTGAGAGACAGAGAGCAGTAAGCGGGCGTGCCGTCACTTTTGGCCCGGGGACGGAATTTATTTGTGTACGTTGTGATAACTTTACTTGTACTGTAGCACATGGAAAAAAAGGTCCTCGAAATGTCCTGGAAAATAATTTCAAGGAAAGAGTGGCAACCCTGATTATTGCTGAATGTCAATTTGTTCTATTCTTAACCCATCTCACAATCTGCGTAAAGGTCATTTTTACCACCGCAATTGGACGACACAAGAGACGCTCAAGGTCTCCTGCTGTCAATCATCTCCCACTGTCAATCATTGACCTCATTTTCAGAAACGGGAGAATGACATACCTTGAAGTCTTGCTTGTGTTCCACAGGCTCTTGCGTGGCAAATGAACACTACATTGAACAACTCAAAGAGACGTTTCTCACCAGCGTCCCGAGTCGAATTGCTGCTTTCTTTGCTGAGCCTATCCAGGTGTTCTTTTGCGCACGCACACACACACACACACACACACACACACACACACACACACACAAAAATTAGAAAATTGATGTCTTGTAATATTCAAGTCAACGAGCGCTGCACCTGGACTGGAACCGGAAGTCAGAAAGTCACGAACAGCGCAAAACCTTGGACAGGAACAGGTTGTTGGAGAGACTTGCACCTTGAACAGAAACAGGAAGTTAGATGGCCATGTACTTGTACCTAAACATAATAAACACACACACAAAAGAAACCAGCAGTTGAAGGATTTAAAGCTTATTTAAAGACATTAATTAAACTAAAGCACTGACTGTTTTTTTTTTTTGTTGTTGTTTTGTTTGTTTTTGTTTTTGCAGGGAGTTGGTGGAGCCGTGCAGTACCCAAAACACTTCCTGAAGGAGGCGTACAAACTTGTGAGAGAGCGAGGCGGGCTCTGTATCGCTGATGAGGTTTGAAGCTACATTGTTAGCGCAACTTATGAGTGCCCCAACTTAGAAAGTTTTTTTGATGTATGACAAAAAGGCCATTTTCATCAGCACAAAATAGTGCGTATATGTCTGTTTTTTTTTTATTAATTTTTTTTATAGAACCAATGTCCCAAACAGTATCTTAAGAAAAAAGGTCATGCTCGAAAAACGAGTCTCAACGCTAACGGTCTTATCGCAGGCAATTTTCACCACATATTGTGGCATTCATTGAGATCAAGTGTACCAATAATGCGCTGATAGGTACAGACGGGATTTGGCCGAACGGGGAGCCACTTCTGGGGATTTCAAGGTCACGACGTCCTTCCTGATATCGTGACCCTGGCAAAGGGCATCGGGAACGGCTTCCCAATGGGAGCGGTGGTTACAACACGGGGTGAGATGACGCCACATGCCGACTTTAAACAGCGTTCGGTTTGCCGATGCACAGGAAAGACTAAAGCCCCTTTTCGCACTGCACTCGCTTCCGTTCAATTCAGCTTAGCTCTTGAGCATTTACACCAAATTTCTACAGAAATGATGGTCTCTCACCAATTTTTTTTCCCCCCTTGTGTAACTGTTATCATGTTATGACTTGTTTATAGAAATCGCAGACACTTTTGCACAGGGTGTTCATTTCAACACCTTTGGAGGAAACCCATTGGCTTGTTCCATCGCCTCATCTGTCATTGACGTAAGAATATTCTCTTCCTCGTAACTCAAGCATGAGAATCAAGCATGAATTGAGCAATTTCAGGAAGTTGGGCCAGGTTGAAATTGTTCTTTTATACTGTATTTATTAAATGTGCAATGATATAACGTGCACGATAGTCTCCTGCCTAACACCGCAAAAAACAAACAAACAAAGAACAAAATGTATTTTACAGTGAACACAATCTAACATGTGACGTGACCACTCGCTTGTCCAGACCATCAAAGAAGAAGGACTGCAGCAGAACAGTCTGGAGGTGGGCACCTACCTGATGATGGAACTCGCCAAGCTCAGAGACAAGTATGACATCATCGGGGACGTCCGTGGCAAAGGACTGCAGATCGGCGTGGAAATGGTCCGAGACAAGGTAGCAGTCCTGTTCGTTTTGCAACCTTTTCTGCATTTTGAAGTGGTGTTGGAGCCGTAAAAGAGGCAAGACAGCACCTATTTTGATGCTAAATCCATAATCCCCCCCACCCCTTTTTTTTTTTTTTTTTTTACTTCTACTTTTACAAAGGTGACTCAGCAATATTGTTCTGGATGTTACTTTACTGTATTATTTTTTTAATGGCCATTTGGCAAAATAACTTAATTGAAAGTATTACGGGACAAAATGAAGGTCTCATCGCGCTTCTTTCTGGTTCATGTTTTCCCCCCCATTAAGCTCAATCCTTTCGCAGAAGCAATCATTTTAGCAGGCAACTGCTAAGAGCCTTGATGGAGTATAGCTCCATCATGCGTTACTGTGGTGACCACCCCGCACATTTCGCCGCCAGCCCATCACAGAGCTCCATTGTAATGTTCACCCGCTTGTGTCATGTCCCCAGGCCAGCAGAGTGCCGCTTCCACCTGAGGACATGGCCGCCATCTTTGAGGACATCAAAGACATGGGCATCCTCGTCGGGAAGGGAGGACTTTATGGACAGGTACTGTCACCTTTCGCATTTTGGACTTGAGTTGAGTCTAAATTATAAATAAATCCCAATAATTGTTTCATATGTTTGCAAAAATTTGTATGAAGGATTTTTGAATTAATCCAATCAGAAAATGAATGTGCAAATGGTTAATTTCCGTAATAATTGGCATTTTGATCAAAGGACTCGATGCACGCAGCACTTCAGCATTTGGCGTACAGTGCTGTGCTAACTTCCAGTCGCTAGCCTAATGCAAAGCGATAACATTGAGAGTGTCAAACACTTTATTATGTAAATTTCAATCAGAGATGGATTTATGTATCCCTAAACATACTTTTGATGTAAAAGCTTGCACAATATGGATTTTACCATGTGTTATTTACAGCTAGGACTTTTCAGGGAAAAAAAAAAATCCACCTGTTGCTGAATCTAACCTTTAATTTGTGATTATTACTAAATATATTACATATTATTGTTTTCATTAGTAGTATGAAAACCTGGTGTGCGAGATTCTGAATCAGCACAGAAAATGTATCGGATATAGTTTACTTGCGTCTCAGATTTATTTTTATTTTGACCAGTGTAATTGTTTGTTTCGATGTCGCGGTGTGTGCGTGTGTGATTTGCCGAGTTATTTTTGCTCACCGCAGACCTTCCGCATCAAACCTCCCATGTGCATCACGATGGCAGACGCAGCCTTCTTCTTGTCCGTTTTTAACAAGTCCATCCAGTGCTTCATGGAGAAAAGATGAGCCCAGTCAGGGACTTCAAAACCTCATGTTTTTTTTTTTTTTTGTTGCATCACCATGACAATTTTTCAAGCTGCGGTTGCTCGGGCAAAAACACATTAACCATGACGCATAGCTGACAATAAATCTTGTCAATTACTCGCACGTGATTTCATAGCAATTTGTGATGACTTTGTTACTAAATGTAAATGCAATAAAAAGTTGGGGCTGTGTAATACAGGTATTCTCGAACATTTCAAGACGAGCTAGGATTGATTGGAATCACCCTCACCCAAAGCTTGTGAGGGTCACCGTTCTTCTCCTCCACCAACAGCTTGTTTTTCAAACTCTCAGACCTGTGCAGATGTACAGTTTGAAGACTTGTGTCTCCTTATTGAGTGGTTGTCACATTACAGTCAGCGACAACAGTAGACGAGATGTTCGAAAGTCCTCTAAAAATTGGACCATTGGAAGACGAGATGCCCCAAAACAAACATTTACGACGAGTTGACAATACGGAGTAGGAAAGTTGTTGGTTTTTTTTTGGCTACTGTTACAAAATTATTAGCACGCTTTTTGGCTTTTTTTATGGCTGTGCATTTCCGTAAATGGTGAACGATTCAGAGAGGCTTGATTTACGTATGTGTTGGTTTTAATGTGCAGTCACAAAAAAAGTCAACTGTGAATTCTGTCTTGAGGGGTATTTTGTTGTTTGCAATCCAACTCTGTGGCACAAGTTGCTTTTGAAACACATCAGCAAGAAAAGTGGTGATAATGACAGCAGGATAGTACAGTAGTTTCAGTTTGTTACTCTGAGTGATTGCAAGAAACAATCAGTTGGGATTCCATCTCACACAAAGCAAAGTCTTTGGCTGATTTCATTCACACCGAAAAAGGAGGCTGAGCAGCTCGTAAGTAATTTCAGGCAAATGCAATAACCCTGGGCTCAAAAACAAATAGCGCAGACAGGCAATTTCTTCTTTGGGTTGCATTTTTCTTTTTATCAAAAGCTCTTCTGCACTCAAGCTTCCTTCAATTGCAGCTAAGTACAAGCGACGATGGGAGCTTCGCAACGGCTAATGAGGCCATTTGGCAGAGAGCGGCTTTTGTTACCCGAAAACCAACACACGAAGTACATACGGCAAGTACTCGTAGAGGACCTTGAAGACCAAGATGGATGGTTGAAGTGAACTTTTACCCCCCCCCCCCAACCTCTTTTTTTTTAGTCAAGCAAAAGTGTTTACAAATGTGCTGGGAAAGTGTCAGTTTGTATAAATATATTTGTATAAAGACGACTTGTAAAAACTAATTATTTTATTGTAATTGGAGGGTGGGGGGAGCAGTCAGATGACAAAAAGAAGAATAATGTATGACATGATGTCCACCAAAGTTTCCAAAGAAATGGCTACTTTGCACAAAAGGTCACTAGTTCCGCCCGGCAAGTGGTGGGACGGCTTCCTTGCCTCACTTAAGACGGTCCAATTCCATTTGAGTCCACCCGAAGTGTTGTCATCTGTTCTTTCGTTTGTCTTTTTTGCTCCGACTTGCGGAGACGGTCGGAGCGGGATTGGACGAGAGCGCAGTGGCGTGGCCGCTGGATTTGAGGTGGTCGAAGAGTTTGTTCCTGGTGGAGAACTCACCATTACATGTCGCGCAGCGCAGCTTGATGGGCTTCTGAGAGGGGGGAAAAAAATCCCAGAGACAACAGAAGTTCGCATACGATTTATAATTGCGTTACCACCATCCACAAGACTGGAGTCAAACTGCATCACGTGACTGTATTTCTGTACCAACCTCAGGAAACTGCTCTCCTCCTGAATGTGCCTTGACATTCTTTGGTTTGTCTTTACCGTCTGCCTTTTTGGCTTTGGGGTTCATGGAGCTGGCCAACACATACGCACTGTTCAAGACAACTTCTTATCTAAAGGTAGAAAAGAGCAAATGAAAAGGCTCACCTCTTGGGCTCAGGGAGAGGAAGTTGATCTTCCTTCTCGGCTTCCGTGGGGCTCGATGACTCCTCGGGAATATCTCCTGGAACTTCTTCGTGGACATTTTCTGGAGAGTCTGGAGAGTCTTCAGAACAGTTCCCAACATCTGTAGGTGTAGTCTGATCCTTCGCTGTAGTGCTCTACATGAGAGGCCGGGGACAAGGAGTAGGAACCACACAAAGATGATATACCCTTCGGAAGGACTTGAAATATCCTCACTTGTTTATTCTGAACCACAATAAATTGTCCCACACACACACCCCTCTGCCTGGAAAAAAATATAAAACTGTAATACAGAGAGAGAGAGAGAGAGAGAGAGAGAGAGAGAGAGAGAGAGAGAGAGAGATTCTACTTGGTGTCAAATAAGACCTATACAGTATTCAGATATTCATTTGACAATGCCTTGAAAATGGGCAAAAGAAAAAGAAAGTCACAAAATGTTCTTGGTGTGTGTGCGTGTGTGTGTGTGTGTGTGTGTGTGTGTGTGTGTGTGTGTGTGTGTGTAGGATGTAACTCACATTGGCTGCTTTCTGCTGCCTTTTCTTCTTCTTCTGCTTCTTGGAAAGTCTGGGTCAATTGTAGCATAACAATGTGGTTAAAATGTAAAAGAAATAAATAAAACAACTGTGGCGGCGTTCACATGTCTCACAAAGACCCACTTCAGTCTTGGTCGATCTTCCTCTTCCTGTTCCTGTTCCTCCTCCTCCTCCCCTTCTTCATCTCGGTCTGTAATGTGTTTGTTCTGCTCACCGTCCAGGGCCAGAGCAAGTGAGTCATCATCTTGAAGTTGTTGCCGTAGCAACGCGACCATCTCTCTGTGTTTTCGAGACTTCTCGTGGTTGCTCATACTTGAAAAGGTAGACATTGGAAAATGAATGAAACGGAATCTTCATGTTAGGCAGCATAGCATTTAGCTGATGAATGCATCGTGAATAACTCGTTCTGGTAAGAAAGAGGAGACTCACGCTTTGTCTGATTTGAAGGATTTGTCGCAGGCCGGACAGTAGAGGTCGCCATAGTAATCAAAGTTGATGTCGTCTGCATCTCCATCCGGACCTGTTCAATGAAGTGCGCACCCACAAAAGTCATTACCGAATACCTTATGGACCCAATCCTGCCACAAATGGCGAAAACGTACGAGTAATTAACGCTCTCCGCAAAGAAGCAGTTGGCACCAAGAAGTCACAAATGGTGGCAAAGCAATTCTTTTATCATATTGCCTTGACCTGATCACAAAAATTGATGTTTGCGTGTTTCTCTCAACACACCTAATGGTTCCTCGATGGGCTTCTGTGTTTCCAGCTCATCGTCTTCGCTTTCGGACGCATCTCCAAACTCCTCCTCGTACTGAGCCTCCATTTGCTGCAACTCCTTCTCCAGCTCCGACATGGCCGCCCAGCTCTGCTCCTTGTACTCCTCCGCCAGCCTTGCAACACGTGTGACATGAAGGTTAATGAGGTCTCCATTCACTTCGGTCCTTGCGCTGCCATGAGTAACATTTACTTGGCCTGACTGAGCTTCTGCTTGCGCCTGAGCTCCTGCACCTTCTTGCTCTTCTCTGCGTTACGCTCCTCCACCTCCTTGCGGTGCGCCTGCACACGGCGGTCGCGCTTGCGTATGAAGGCCACCAGCTGGCGCACCAGCTCGTTGCGCTCCTTGCGTGCCTTGTCGCGGGTTTTCTTGTTCTCCTTCTCCATAGCGCGTTTCTCCCAACGGTTGGACGCTTGCCGAGTGTCGTATTCCTCCTTCCAGGCAAAATTCTTAAGCGTGCAGAAGCTCTGCCAGTAACCGTAGAAGATGTGCACCACCTGCCAGGCGGGAATACCAGAAGATTTATTTTTATTTTATTATTTGCAGGAAGACCAGAAGATTTAATTTTGTTTTATTATCTTATTTTCATTTTATTGGACATATATTGTAAATGCTTTATCCTTAAAAAAGAATTGTTCTAGGTTTTATCAACATGTCTCTATATCCCCATTTTTGAGTTATCACCGGGCCTCCAATTGCATACACGAGAGTAGCTACTTACTGTATCATAGTCGCTCCGAGAATCCCCAAAGGGTGGAAACTCCTCCTCCTCATCATCATCATCTTCCACTTTTCCATGCTCCATCTCCTCCTTGACAATAGACTCAAAGAGATTTCTGTAGACTGCGTAGAAGCCCTAGGGAAGAGAATAACAACACCACCACATTTTATCAGCTGTCAGGTTTCCAAGGGGCCAGTTTTGTCTTTTTTTTTCCCCCGTTTAGCATCACCAACCTTGTCGTCGTCCCCATAGCCTGAGTAACAGGTGACGGTAAAGAACTGCAGCAGGTCGATACTGTCGTCCTCGTAGTCGCCGCTCAGGCCACCTTTCAGCAGAGCCTCCCTGTGATTGTCGTACCTGACAAACAGCACTTGTGTGACATTCCCATAAGAACTCAGACTAATTTCTCCTTGAAGGAAAATGATGTGGGGTGTAAAACAGACCAAGTGGACAACATGGAACACATTGTGGACGTTTGTTACATGTATCATTCAGACAAATGTGAAGCCATCAGCACTTAACAGCTTAGGGTTTGTTGAAAAAGACTGTAAATTATCGCCGTGGGTACTCTTGTCTTTCATCAGATAGCTTTAAACTTATGACCTAGAGGTTTTTTCCCGCACAAATATGTGTTACGTACACGTTGCTAGGGTACGATGATTACAATCAATGAACAATGCAGTAGTTACCATGCTCTCTCCTGTGGATCACTCAGAACATCATAGGCTGCCTGAATCAGCTTGAAGTGCTCGGCTGCTTCCTCGGCATTATCCAAGTTCTTATCTGAAATTGTTTGATGACAACAATTAGGACTATTTAAAGTAAGAACTCACGTTTTGTGAGCAGTCTGTCACTGACCGGGATGCCATTTCAGGGCTAATTTACGATAGGCTTTCTTCAAATCGTCGTCGTCCGCGTCCCGTTTGACTCCCAGGATTTCGTAATGGCACTTCATTGTTGTTCGTATTTTAACGGACTAAATGTACACTCCCGTTCAACTTGTATCTTCATTAACATTTAGCGTGTAGCAGCATGCTAAGTACCGGTTCGAATGTCGGCCAACGTCAAATGGTCCCGACTTTTGGGAGGAAGTATTTAACTTTTGCGAGTCTCAGACTCCAAACAAGATCCACGTTGTGTACATTATGACACGTTTTCCATCCGATCACTGAAAACAAGACAGTTTAATCGGGAACACGGCAACTGCCAAGTCTTTCATTCGTACAGCTGCCTCACGCGAGTATCTCTCTTTCTCGGCTCACTTTTCCACACGATGAAAATTCGTTGCTGCCCTCTTTGGCGCAAGGCTGAATTGTCAACTATCTACTACCGTTTTGCCTCAAATATGACATCCATTCATATAAATCAGAACTATTGTAATTATTTTTATGGTGTTGTTAATTGTGAATTTTGTAGTTGTTAATGTTATCGTCAAATAAAAACAAAAATGTCAGTCCAGTTACAACTTACAACCCGACAGTTGCACGTTCGCTCTCGTCCAGTTGCACATGGGTTGCGGTCTCGTCCAGTCGCGCGAGAGTTGCTCGAAAGAAACATGTCGACCCTCAAGCGAAAACGTGGAGGACGGTTACCCGGTGGAAAAAAAGCAAAGAAAGTAAAAACTCTCGCAGATGTAGGCGAACCTGCCACTGACAACGAACAGGAGAAGAAAGATGAATTCACCATTCCACCGCCAGTTTCTATGGTACGTGACTGAGCTTGTTATAAGTCGTGCAGGGTGTTAGCTTGCTAGCAAGGAGCTAACCAATTCATAAAGTTTAGCCCTCTGAGCCTGAGTATTAGGTTACCCTGAGCGAAATTTAGAATGGCGTGTGAGTGTTTTAGCTGATGTTGATTTTAATTGTGTTCAGGGCAAATGGACCAACAAGGAAAGGGTTCTCATATTCTCCTCGAGAGGCACTGACTTCAGAACGAGACATTTGATGCAAGACCTGAGGAACATAATGCCACATTCGAAATCAGGTCAGTGTTGCTTACATCTGGGAGAGTCTCAACAAAAGACAAAGCAGTAATTACTATTTGGCTAGAAGAGTACCCATCCATCCATTTTCTAATCTATTAATCTTCACGGTAGTCGCGGCGTGCTGGAGCCTATGCCAGCTGTCTTCGGGCAGTAGATGGGATACACCCTGAGCTGGCAGTTTTTCTTAAGAAATCATAATTTATTAAAACTATAATGAAAACATTTTATTTGAATTCCCACTAGATACCAAAATGGACAGAAAGGACAAGCTATTTGTTATTAACGAGGTGAGTGTTGTTTGTATACGATTTATCGTTGAAATTGTTCATAAATTTATTTACATACTCCAATGAGGACAAGCACTACAAAAAATAAATAGGTGGTACGATAGAAATGTATGTTTATGACCCGTTTTGTCCTTGTAGGTGTGCGAGATGAAAAACTGCAACAAATGCCTCTTTTTTGAAGCCAAGAAGAAACAGGATCTGTATATGTGGTAAGAGTCCCACTTTCTACTCCTTAGCATGTAAACCATACCTCGGTCATGAAACTCCACGAAAGATTATCACTTTTGTTGTCACGCAGGATATCAAATAGCCCTCATGGACCATCTGCAAAATTTCTAGTTCAGAATAGTGAGTGACCACCAATCCAATACTTGAATATAATTCTTACAATGACTGAAAATATAAACAATGTAAACTCCTTACAGTTCATACACTGGCTGAGCTCAAGATGACAGGGAACTGCCTGAAAGGATCGAGGCCGCTCTTGTCGTTCGATCCCGTGAGTATAGCCATAAACAAGATCAAGGGCATATTATGGTTTGCTTTCACGTCTTTTGATGTTTCCCCTGCAGACATTTGACAAGCAGCCCCACTATGCTTTGCTGAAGGAGCTATTCATTCAGGTGAGTGCTACCTCTCAGGATAGACTATTTAAGGGAAGGCCTTTCATTTTACAGAAACCGAATGCATTCGTTCATTACATTGTCCACATATTGCCTTTGAACGCTGTGTTGGCAGCATAACAGATGCCTCCTCTCCTACGTAGCCTGTATGTGTTGTGCAGGTCTTTTAGAGAAAGGGCTGCCTTTCTGAGGCGATAAATTAATCTTGGTCTTTATGCGAATGCATTCTAACATGATCTTTATTCAGATGTGGCTAATAAACGGGAGAGAAAGTTGTCAAAGTAAACATTCGTTATTAAGATGTCTTTTTGCAGACGTTTTCCACGCCGCGTTACCACCCAAAGAGTCAACCCTTTGTGGACCATGTCTTTACCTTCACGGTTGTAGACAACAGGATTTGGTTCAGGAACTACCAAGTAATTTATTTTTTTTTTGTCATACATAAAATAAATAGTACACACACACCACGTCAAAACTTTTCTTTGTTTTTGCTTGTCTACAGATCATCGAGGAGGATGCAGCGCTTGTGGAAATTGGACCTCGCTTCGTCCTCAACCTCATCAAGATGTTCCAAGGGAGCTTTGGGGGGCCCACCCTCTATGAAAATGCACACTTCAAGTCTCCCAATATGGTAACATTTACATTACGCTTGTGACCAGCAGTTGAACCTGGAAGATTTCAATCGCAACTATTGGTTGTAATTGGCTCCAAAGTCCAAAACCGTGCAGCCAATGTTTTGATATTGTATAGGATGGGAATTCAACGTTTCGCATTTAATCCTTTTTTTATTCTTCTTCAAACAAGATTCCAATTGCATCCACGTGTTTTGTTCACAAATGACAAGCACACGGCCGTGAACCGCCGCCGCTGTTTTGGGACATACAGTTTAACACGATGCTATCCTATTCACTCAGCACCGGCGTGAGCTGCGTCAGGCGGCAGCGGCCCGTGTGCGTGAGAGGCAGATGGTGAAGGAGTTACAGAGGGTGAAGAAAGCCCAACTCAAGCCGGAGATTTCCAGCGATGTAACGGAGGGAGTCTTCGATACACCGGCGCCGGAGAAACCCGTGACCATCGAAACGGAGCCACCAGAGCCGAAAGAGAAGAAGAAGAAGAAGAAAGGCAAATTGTTCAAAAGGAACAGGATGCAGATGGGGCGCAGGTAACGAGATGGACTGATTGATGAAAAGGAAGTAGGAAATACATGTATTCATTGAAATTGTGTTTGTTTTTTTTTTTTTTTTTTTTTTTGTGAATGCACCATATTAAAGTTGCCGCCTGTCAAGTTTGGAACAGTGACATCGACAAAAATGGCATCTCTTTGTTGCATTTATAAACATTTTCATACAAAAAGTTAACTGTGATGTCTGACAAACATTGGGGATGATTTCTGCTTGGGGGGTGAGTGTTTTGACTCAACACAGTTGGCTTTTGTACTTCTATTCGACTTTAGTTATGGCTAGTGATGGGTGGGTGAAGCTTCATGAGGCATTGAGGCTTTCCCCCAAATTGTGGCGAAACAGATTTAGAGCTTTGGTGCGTCAGTGAATGCAACACGAGCGACATCTTGTGGAAGAAGGGATTTAAAGCAACTTGTGTCATGAAAGAGGGAAACAGTCAATTACTCTACGCTTCAAACGTCAGAGGTCATGTGATATTTGCAGACCGACACAAGCTCCAAAGCAATATTTTGAAGCAGTATGATTCAATTCTGAAACAAGCTTCGAGATAGTGGTTGCATTTGACCATCACTCAAACCAATGAGCCAACTTGCACTGAGCAGCCAGGATTTAGTTTCATGTGCCGATGAGGTTACTAGGCTACAATTAAATGATACAACGGTTATGCTTTCTCTCTCCTTGATTGAGCTTGGTTTACCGTTGTCCTGCTCTACCAACATTTCCATAAAATTTTGTTGGTCTAGATAAGCAGGGTGTCCACAAAGTCTTATTACAAATGTAAAAACCATAAGTTGATGCAAATAAACATTTCTATACATATCCACTTGTTAAAGTTCAACGAGAGATAAGACTAATGTGTGTTGTATAAAGTTAATTGTGTGAAAACCACAACATATTTATTGACAATAATACAGATAAGCGTAGCAGCTTGTGACTTCTACTGGCCTTCACTATGTTAAGAAAACTGGACACTCGAACTTTAGCAATTGAGTGCTTTTTTTTTTTTTTAATGCTTTCTATCAGGTAGATTTTCATTATAATCGAATGGAGACACCCTTAGAAAAAATGCTGCCTGTTATAATACACCCAAGTCTGTAGAAGTATATCCACAAAGAGAGCAAAAAATATGAAAGTGCTGGAATGAGCAGCAAGTTAAATTATTTTTGAACCCATTTGTCCACAATTTACTTGTACCAAACTCTTGTTGAAAGCTGCCTTGCCACATTTTTGGGGGAACAATCACTCGTCGTCCGCTTCCTCATCGGGACAGCAGTAGTAATCCACAAAGCAGATTTGTCCGTCGTCGTTGCGCACCAGGTACTGCAGCGACAGGACCCCCCTGCTGTCGGTCCTCACGGACACTTTGCTAGACAACGCCAGCGCCTTGGTGGATGGCTTCAGCAGCGACATTTTGTACCTGGTTGGACAGAGCGCTAAATGTAAGCTGAACTTTCTGGAAAAACTTTTAGGTTTCTTCAAATTTTGACTTGTAACACAAAGTATTAAAACACACACACTCACTCACTTGTTGGTTTGCGTTGTGGTGCAATGGAACAGCTCCATCATGTCAGAATCTTTGGGGTAATCGTAATGAGCGCTTCCAGCGTTGCCGAAGGTTGACAGCCTGTAGTGTGGTGAACGCACCAAAAGTAAAATCATTCAATGCCTTCAGTAAAAAGGTTGGGGAGGGGCTTACCGAAAGTAAGGCTGGCTAAGGGACATGGTGATCTGCAGCACCTCGCTGGTCATGTCCAGTTCAGAAAAAGCCTCCTTTAAACTCTCAGACAGCAGGATCACCTTTGGGAAAAACACAAATAATAATTAAGGGTACCATAACAAATCATTTTCGTTTCTAGTTATCCTCACACTTTTTCCCATCACTGGTACCCTTTCTGTGCACTCACACACACTTAGTAAACTATAATGTACACAGCAGCCACAACTCTTACCACTTCCATCACTATGCTACTGCTGCACTGTAGTTCATTATTTCACGTTTTTATCGTTATCACAACACTTTTCCATCACAACTACCCTTCTGCTGTGACAGCAGACGTTCTGCTAGCTTTGACCTCCACCTTGTTTGTGACGTTACTACTGCAGAACTCAAAGTCAATCGGCTCCTCTGGCTCCTGCGTGTTGATCTTGCAAACGGTCACCACACCGCCCTCCTCCAGGAACAGGGTTAGGGGGTGACCGTAGCCTTTGTAGCACAATCGCAGGGCGGTTGACGTGCCTGAGGCATATACAAAAGATACTGTTCAAATGTATGATAGATCCTACAGTATAGCTACCGTAGATACATACATGTAGACTTGTAATAAGACATATTTGGAGCTTACAAATCCCCACCTGGTACTGTGCTTCCTCCAAAAATACTGAGACAATCCAGCAGAACTGTGAGGTTGATCTGCAATCCCACCAGATCTTCCTTGATGGTGAACTCCTGGAAGATTGCAGCCTACAATATACAACTCAATATTACTATGACAATCAGAATTCAACAAGTCCAACAAAGAATAACAAACCTGGATGAAGGCATTGGCTTGAAGACATTTAGAGTCCTCTACTGTGACTCTGAGGCCATTGGGTGTGGCGGTGAAGATGGCGTGGTCTTTGAAAGCTATGGCTTTTAGGATGTTGGACAAATTGCGTGCATTGTCCAAGGTGGCCACCAGCACGTATTGGTCATCGTCGCTCTGCGACTGCATCAAAAGTGGCATTGTGGCGCTGGAGAGGGGAGGGGCGATGTATTGAAAGAGCAAAATAATGTCAAATTGTGATCTCACAATGGTGTTTGGTATGGCCAGTGGTGGTGTTTGTCTGCAGCATGCACCGTAAGATCATATCCACTACACTAATAAATAAATGTTGTACGGCATCATGGTGATGAAGTGCTACCTCCATGGGTGAAAATACAATTGATGTTGGCAGTCTTGGTGCGCTCGTTTTTTTTTCTCCAAACATTCAAAATGTAATTACGACAAGTCTGAAATAAGTTGTTGATGTCGATCGTACTAATTCTGGATAATCAAACTTGACTTTGAAAAGTTGAATCCGCTTGCCATTGTTACATGACTTTTTACATAGCTAACTTCACGTCGCTTATTTTAACATTAGACATTTAAAAAAATATGTACCACTTAATATTAGTTCTGACTTAATAAACAAGCAAACAGAAAAGCGTAAAAGTCACTCACACAGTTATAGTTCAGATATCCATTTAGTTGTTTTGTTTTTTTTGTTTTTTTAGTCAGGCGACTGCGACGCCACTACATCCGCCTCCTGTTTGACGCTTTGCAGCGGAAGTAGATTATGCGCATGCGCATTGGCTTCCGCCTTCTAGATTGTTCGGTTTCTATGACAGGAGCGCAGTGAGAGTTTGTGCTTTTCATCTATAAAAGGTGAGCCTTGTTATGCAAACCCGTGCTTATTTGTACTATTTAACGGTGTAACTTAATTTATCACCAAAATGTCTGACAAAAAGTCAGCGTTAGTCACGTAGCTCGTCTTATGACGCAATAGTCGTTAAATAAACAAACCTCAAGTATATATGATGGTGGCATTTGGTGGATAGAAGTAATAAATTGTATACATTTGATAAGCAAACTTTTGTATTAAATGGGTAAATAAATTTGTATTTTTGCCACTAACTTACAACTGTCCTTCACAACATCACTACACGAATTCACTATGTAGTATTAACATCTGTTTCTGTATTGTAGGCCCGTAACTTGGCTGCAGCCATGGTGTGCATCCCCTGCATTGTCATCCCAGTTCTGTTGTGGGTCTACAAGAGGTTCCTGGAGCCCATTCTCTACCCTTTCATCTCGCCCATCATCAATACATTCTGGACCAAAAAAGCAGTGCAGGAATCCGGCACAGGTGACACGGCTGTCGGTGAGAAGTGTAACGGGACATCCAAGGAGGTAAGATGAAAGCGAAAAAATAATAATCATAGTATAATATAATCAAATAATTCAAAAAATGATCCACTCATTCTGTCTGTGTTCCAGCTCAACCACAATGGGGACATTACTGCCAATGGATCCACTGCAGCAGGCGATAAGAAGACAGACTGATCATTCTGACTGGTTGTAGATTGTTCTATAGCAAAAACTAATAAAACTGTAAATATTTTAAATGTTGTATTCATAATGTTCCAGATGACATGTAGTTTATTGACTTTATCACAGTATTGTTAAATATTGCAGCTCTTAGCTATTTTTTGACCGCATCCACCCTGATGTTGAAATTATTAAAAAAAAAAAAAAAAAAAGACTGTTCGATATGTATCAATTATTATTATTTGAGACTTGTGAAAGGAAAACATTCTATTCTTGGACTATTCTTAATAATTGTACAGCATGTACTTTGTATGCAGCGATGGTTGTTTGAAAGTGCTCTATAAATACAGTTGAGTTGAGATAATAAAAAAAAAGTTGAGATTTAATTATGGGGAAATAAATACTATTTATAATTTGAACAAGACAGTATGTTGTCCTGGTGGTTACCGCATCTATCACAGTTCTGAGATTTGGGTTTTGTATCTTAAACTGTCCATAGTTATGAATGTGAGTGTGAATGGCACGCATAAACGAGCTCATACACGTCACCTTTTTAATACATCGCCAAAATTCTCTAACACAGTACTGAGCACATATTTCAGAATAACGGATTTCAGTGCAATGAGTATGAGAGTGTTTCAGCTGGTTTGAAGGTAACTGGAATTTTGTCCCTAACGACTCCTCATAAGAAAGCACTCACAGTTCCCATTTTTCACTGTGTTGTTTTATATTTATGGCCTAGAACTGTTCATTTAATTTACTTTTTAACAATTGCGTACAAGTGTGCTACGTTGGCGACGTAAAAACACACCTCCCGTGTAAACCGAGGTTTTTTTCCAACAAACACGAAATATATACAGTACTAACAATCAGACATTCCAGTCCAGATATGTCATCATAAAGCAGATTTTTAAAGACAGAATTCTAAAGTGAGGACAGACACGTGACGTTTGTGTGTGACGTCACGACGCATGTGACCCTCCCCTTACCAGACGTCATCACGCAAGGCCGCGACGTGTTCAACATGGAGGGGAAGGAGTGTGTAGCAAAACTTCTCTCTTCTCTGGAATGACTCCACATTTGACGCTTGCACATTTTAACCTTACACCTGGATAAGGTTTAAGTGACGCAACACAGGGTGCATTTATTTTGCAGTCCTACTGGTAACGAAAGGCGCGGGAGCGGCGAGAAGCATTTGTGACAGGTAAGCTCAGCGGTCAGCTGATGGCGAACTCGCGGCTAACGTTAGCTGTTATAGCAACAACCTCAACCTGCTCTAATTATTCAAGCGTATTTAAATGGTCGCTGTCATGTCGCAGTCACAACGATAGTAGCATCACGTCATCAAGATTTGAAATTGTCCAGGGGTGCGAACGCTTGTTTGTTTGTCCCCTGCAACTGGTTGATCACTAGTTAATGGTTTAATCTGCTTCTCTCGCCAAAAGGCACCTCTAACGAGGGATTAACGAGCGTGAATGATTTTCTACATATAAACTGCAATTTGCCGGCGACCAATTAAGGGTGTACCCCTCGTACCCCCCATTGCCCAAAGGCGGCTAAAGCTATCTGTACATCAGTCCTTTGGGAAGATTTGGAAAATACCCTTAGAAAAACATTATCTCACACCTGCACACATTTAAATACAACTTAAAGTTTTTAGTTACAGCCTCGTCGCGGACTGAGATTTTACAAAGACGATGAATTTTGCTGGGTCACTATTTACAAGACTACATTCTTTCTGCCCCCCCCCCCCTTTCCTCCCCCATCCGAATTTTTCCCATCATGCTCTTGGGAGAGTGTCCGGTTTTGTTAGAGCTCATCTGTCGGTTGTTGGTTGTGTTACATCACTGCAAAGATTGAAAGATTTGTGATGATATCAAACATGTTTGATGTTGTAAGGCCAAGACAAGGAAAAGGCTGATCACAGTTGCCTATTTCAGTATTCAGTATGTGTGTAGTATTTCAAACATATGACTGACCGTTGTTACATTTCAAGTACTTTCATGTGTGCAGGTCTTGGCATATGCCCAGCAAACAAGCAGTGAGGCAGCATTGAGTCTGGAGATGGGAGCCAACACCAGCCAGCTCAGTGACCTGCCCAACAATCCCAGCCTCAAGGTTCTGGTGGGCACCGAGTCCATATCGGAGAATGACCCCTTCTGGAATCAGCTCATCTCCTTTACCGTCATCAGTCCCACCAGCAGGTACTTGACGCAGAAGTCTAGTCACATGTCTGAAGCGGTTAAGTCCCACCCAGGATCCTCCAGTATTCCAGGATGTTTGCAAAGCCGACTGTCACTTGAGTAATGATTCATCATGGTTTTTCGTCCTGGTTGAGCAGAAAGGGATTGACTAGTTAGTGATTTGTTCCTGTGAAAGCAGTGTTAGGCTGCATAGTTCCCGTGACATAATTTAAAAAAACGTTTTGTTTTTTTTCCTCTCAAGGGGCACAATTGATAAGGGTCATGGCAGTGTGAATCGGATAAAAAAATAGGTGTTTCCATCAATGGATAAGCAAAAAAATTGTTGTGAACATTACGTATGATGAATGTGGATTTTTGTTTATCTCTTTCTCTTCAGTGGAGACTCCAAGTTACTGGAAGAGGCTGTGTTACCACTGGCCAAGCTCCTCAGTATGGCAACTTTCTTAATTGATAAATTGATCAATACTGCAGTCAGGCACATGGAAAGTTGCATTGTGTGCTGTGCCTTGTGTGATGTTTTTTTTTCCCCACCCTGTTTTTAGTTGAAAACAATCCTAGAACAGGAAACCTTGGCGCTCTGGTGAGAATCTTCCTGGGACGGACAAAAGAGCTCAAAATCTCCACAGAATGCCAAGAGTGAGTGTGGGAAGCTTTTTGTGTTCGTCATCAGTGTTCCTTGTTAATGTGTCTAAGATGGCAGAGTTAATCAAAAGCAGGACGGGCGAGGTTGCCGTCATCAATTCTATTGGAGAAGCAATGTCACTTAGAGTTATTATATTTGGATTAAAGCGTTGCCAAACTTTTTCTACTTCAGTTGCCTTCCATTTTTTTCCAGATTTGGAAACCCAAGTGTAGAAAAGACCTTAACCGCTTTGGTATTAAAAACTATAGTGAGCGACAAAGGTGTTCAGCAAAAGTATCATACGTTTGACTTTCATTTTTCTTGAATAGTCATTTACCGGATGAGAAAGATTCAACTCAATATTCATGTTTTTGTTTTTGTTTTTTTTTTTGTAATGAAAGTTGCAATTACTACACTTATAATAACAAATAGCCACAATTTTACCATTCTTATCTGTCATTCAAGTTAACCCGCATCCAAAATGTGTTATAATGTGATGTCAACTCTCCTCTGCAGTCAGCTATTCATCTGGCAGGCACACAACGCCCTCTTCATGATCCGCTGCCTGCTCAAGGTGTTCATCCGCGAGATGAGTGAGCAGGAGCTGCACTTGCAGTTCAGCTACCAGGAGAGGGCGCCAGGCTCCTGTGGAGGTGAGCCATGTCTCCCAGTCTCATGCCAACACGCCTTTCAGCACGGAGGTGGTCAAGGACAGGAAGTTGTGGTCAGAGAGGGCATGGAAACTGACAAACAATCTGATATAATTAAGTGACTTGTGCTGCGTTCAAGAAAGGTGGGAAAGTCGGGTACCTTTGTTGATGGCTGTGCTTATAGGATATGACCTAATAATGTTTTGACTACTTTTCCTTCCTTATTCAAATTCCATTCACTTTGGAACCCGGCGCCACACTCCCATAAAGGTTGAATGGGGAATAAGCCACGCCCACAAGACTTCGACACCACACTGACGTCACACACAAGGGAAAATGAGACCAGCAACTATCTGAAGCCCCATCCTGCCTTGGGGCATATAAGTCAGTTTGAGCCAAGATGGAGCCAAGGTGCCATAGTATTACCAGCAACCTCGGCACCAGGCACCACTCTCCCATTAAGAATGAATGGGGAATAAGCCACGCCCACAAGTCTTCGGCACCACACTGACGTCACACACAAGGGAAAATGAGACCAGCAACTATCTGAAGGCCCATCCCCCCTTGGGGGGATCGAGGGGGGGTATAGAAGCCAGGGTGAGCCAAGATGGAGCCGAGGTGCCATAGTATTACCCAGTACCTCGGCACCCAGCACCATTCTCCCATTAAGAATGAATGGGAAAATAAACCACGCCCACAAGACTTCTGCACTACAGTGACATCACACACAAGGGAAAATGAGACCAGCAACTGTCTGAAGGCCCATACCCCCTTTAGGCGTGCAAGACAGTGTGAGCCAAGATGGAGCTGAGGTGCTGGGTTCTCCCATGGCACCTTGGCTCCATCTTGGCTCTTTGACATCACGGTTTCCTCCAAAGCCAGAAACTTGCCTTGTCAACTTCGCCTCTCCATCCTCATTGGTGCCTATAGAACAGTCACACAGGGTGGAAAAAGGCAGAAAGTCTTATTTATTTTCCAGGCAGTGTAAAATGGACACTATATACGGCACTGACCTTCCTCTGTTTCGTCTCTGAAACTGCCTTGAAAGCTGGAAAATTGCCAGGGCAACTTAGTCCCTCCATTCTCTGTCTGTGGCCTTCATACAGAATCGCAACACGGAACAATGGTGCAAAATGTCAAGATTTTACAGGCAGCATAAAAAGGGCTTTTAACATCTCTCTTTGTCTCCTCTAGGAGCGAGCCATGAGGACCTCCTTGAAGAGCTGTTATCCAACCTTGTGCACCTGATCGTTGAAGTACCGCTGCTGTAAGCACTTTCTGTGTGTGTTTGTGTCTGTTTGTGTGTGTGTGTGTGTGTGTGTGTGTGTGTGTGTGTGTGTGTGTGTGTGTGTGTGTGTGTGTGTGGGCGTGCGCGCAAATCGTGAATGTCACTTGTGCACATTTCAAAAAAGGTCAAGATGTGCTCAGACTATTGGGGAAAAAAAGGCAGTTACAGTGACCGGGATGATCACAATGCCCCAACTGTTCCCACACGGCAATTTAATAATGCAACTTCTCTGACATTTTGCATAGGCGACTTAAAAGAAAAACAACAATGAAATTGTGGTGACCCATATACAGTTTGTCACTCCCTCTCATCATCTTTTTCATTTGTAGTCATTGTGCCCAGGATGTTAGTCACTGAAATAATAAAGATATGTTTTTGCAGGGAATGATTGATGAGTGGTTCGCATAGCCGCCTCATAGTTTTGAAGTTGCGTGTTTGAACCCAGGCTCTGGCCTACCTGCGTGAAGTTTGCATGTTCTCCCAAGCACTTGCGTGGGTTTTGTCTGGGTACCTCGGCTTTCTCCCACACACCAAAAACATTCATGTTAGGTTAATTAAAGACTGGATTGCCTTGAAGTCTGAATATCCTAATTGTAGGGTTGGAAACGAAAAACTGATCCCACCAGAAACCGTTTGCGAAGGCGAGAGCCAGGAATCCTTAGATGAGGAGTCACCAACCTTTTTGAAGCGAAGAGCTTCTTTCTTTCTACTGATGAATGCGAAGGGCTACCAATTGATTACATACTTGTGAAGTCACAAATGTGCTCAATATACCCTCAATAATGTTACAATTGCATGTTCTCTCTTTGTCTTAATACTCGGTGACATTTTAAGCCACTCATTGTGTTAATGATTTCTCACAATATATGGGAAACTGATAAAGATCATCTTTTCCACTATGCCCCACGCACACGCCTTGACGAAAATTCAAAAGTCTCCTTGCAATTGTCATCTGTGTGTCTGTTTCGTATGCAGAGTTCAGTTTGAAAAATATTTCATCTGGATAAACGTCTTGTGTTTGAAGGACCCATGGCAATGGGCAAAACCTCCAAATGTCAGACTTGCTGTCTCCATTTTTCGATCGCGCCAGTCGGTCACAGGGCATCTACTCCAGACAAACAACCATTCAGACTCACATTCTTCGATGAACCTGACATTTGTGTTTTGGGAATGTGGGAGGAAACTGGAGAAAACCCACTCAAGCACCGGGGAGCAACATGCAACCTCCACGCGGCCAAGATTCCAACCCACAACCTCTTGACCGTGAGGCAGGTGCAGTGACGACGAGGCCCCGTTGCGGCCTGGCAAGCACACGGTTGTTAGAAATGTCTTGGTTAGGTGAAAAAGTCGGGAGGGGCCTTAGGAATTGATTGACTGATTGAAGCATGTCTGGCTCACAATCAAAAGGTGTCTTGACTGATCCATCCCTATCATAGGCCCCGATATATGATCCAGCGTTGCCACAACAGCAATAGAGATGACGTTCACTCAGTGACAAGCCATCAATTGATGCTACGGCTTTAATGTCGTCTTGTGTCCCTGCAGTGACATCACCTACAGCATCCTGTTTGAAGCCGTCACCACGCTGCTGGTGTTCTTTTCCTACCAGCTGTTCTGCAAAGACATCCTCAGAGATGGATTGATCTACCGCCACGTCATGAATGGACGATGGTGAGCGAACACACAAATGCACACATTTTCTGCAATGGTGGTCCAAACGTGATTTATTTTTTTTTCCCCCCCAATGAGAGGTAATAGAAAACAAAAAGAAAAAAAAAATCAATTGTTGCAGTCAATACACGAACATTTGAACTGCTTTCATACATCACAAGAGTTTCTGGTTCTTTGGTTGTCATCGCACCTTTCCTCAAGCGAGTGTTGCAAAGTGTCTCCTTAAAGTTGTACAAACGCTTTGTTCCCGTAGCGGGCCGTCCACGTTCTGTCGATGACACAAAGCGTTTTGGATCTCCTCCAGTCTGTCGTGGGACCGTCGCAGGCCTCTGTCTGCTTCTCTGCGCTGCCAGACAGTTTCATCACAAACAATGTCCTCATGTGTTATTCCGCTACGGTCTTAAAAACAGGGAAACGTCCAAGTGGCCATCGCCCCGCCGTTTCCCCCGTGACCCTTCGCTTGCCGTCTGGGACACGAGCGCCAAGTCTGAATTTTAAGTGATGACCTGCATTCCATAGGTTTCCGACCCAAATTCCTGCTTCTTTCCTGTCCTAAATACTCCTGCTCCCAAGTTATATGAGCAAAAGTCACTCCCAGCTCCCATTGTCGTGCAGAATATCAGTGGACTGTTGTCAATACTTCTATATCATTAAGCAAAGAGGGAAAACGTGTACTTTTTTTTCCCCCGTCCGCAGTTTGTCACTGACAAGTCGCCTGGTGAAGACGCTGCTCTATAACTTCATCAGGCAGGAAAAATGTCCGCCGCCAGCAACACACATCTTTGAGCCCAAAGCGGAGGGCGGCCTGCTCTACGGCCTGGCATCTGGCGTGGCAAGTAAGACCACACACACAAATAGCCTGCTTGAACCTGAATAGCGAGTAGCGTGACCTACACCAAATTGATAGACACCAAGGGTTGGGCATCGTTGGACAATTCCGATTCAAGATTTGGGTCCTTGATTCGATTCTGGTTCCTAACGATTCGCAATGCTGATTCTTTAAAAACAGGGAGTTATTTGTGGAGATTAAATCATATGAACCTCTGTTTTGTTTTTTTTCCTGAATGAACTTTTTACTATTTGTGAACTTTACTATGAATTTCTCAAGGTGTTGTTTTTCAACCAGGATATGTACTGCCAATTATGTACATCATTTATTGGGAATCTTTGCACAGGTATTTCATCCATTCTAGTGATCAGCGCTTTAGCCGTTTTTAAATTGCTCTGCAACATCTTTAGTTTGCCAATTAATCTTTAGTTGCAATCAATGTATTGCCCTGAAAAAGTACAAACGTGTCGCCAGTTTTTCCCCCTTTCGTTTCATACCTGAGCCATAAATGATTCGAGGAATGAATGTGTGTGCCGTCCGGACATACAAAGCTGCATGGATGAAAGTGATGGGTCAAAAATGAGCATCGCGGCTTGTGTGCGTGTGAACCGGCCCCGTTGTTGCATTCTGGACCTATGTCTGTCTTGTTTGAATGCTTGTTAGCATGGATGTGCGCCCACGAGCTTCCCCTGCAGAAAAGCTTTCTTTGTGGTGCGCTGGTGGCAGAGTACATCCACTGAGGCATCGGCATTGACTTTCGAACAACCAGAATTGGGGTGTGTGTGTGTGTGGGTGTGTGTGTGTGGGTGTGTGTGTGTGTGTGTGTGTGTGTGTGTGTGTGTGTGTGTGTGTGTGTCAACGGCCACAGACGGGCCTGATGATGAGTTATGGTGCCCTGTCCTCTTCTGTAATCCCCCAGAGCCCGTCTGTCTGCAGCCGCCTCCCTTGTACACACACGCACTTCAACAAAGACACAGGGCGACTCATATGGTCGCCGCTCGGCGACAGCGCTTGTTTTATTTCTCCCGTCTCGTGAAGCGTGCACATTCCATTTCCATGCGGAAAATGTTGTTTGCAATTCAAACAACAGAAAACTCCGAAAGGGGAATTTTTACACAATTAGGTCTTGTTTTATTCTCTGAGCTGCTGGAGGAACTTATTTATTTATTTTTTTTTAAATTTCTGTGCTGTTTTGTATGCGTCATGGGACAATGTGTGCTTTTGAACATACCATGTGCTCATATGTGTGAGGTTATCAGAACAGTGTTGTCATCTTGTCTGACTCTGTACAGCTCCAGAAACATCCCGAGTGTCTCGTCTGTCTTCTTTCATCTTTGATGAGGCACACTAATCTCTAAACAGACCCAATACACGAGCTGTTCGAAAAATGTTTCCCTTTTATGAATATAACAACGCTCAGTTTTGATCACAATGTACATTTAATATATTGCCTTGGCTGTGGTTTCCTTGGAGTACAGTGGCCTCCTCTTCTGGTCCATTGAAGACCACTTGGCAGCACATGACCCAAAGCATTGCTGTGAGTCTGTTGAGCAGTGGTGTCTTCATCTTCGACAGCGATGGGCATCTTAAATAATAGAGCTAGCCACAATTTTTTATTGGCACTCGTACAATTTTTACCCTGGATTTAAAAGAATTTACACTCGGAACAGACTTCACTTCTGTTGGCAGCTGATTCCATTTGTGTGCAGCATAACGGCTAAATGCAGCGTCACCATGTTTATGACCCAAGTCTACAGCTCTCGGTGCGTTGACCTCTGTGTACGTGTGACCTTTTTCATCCCTTGCTTTTTCCTTCCCCTGTCTCCTTGTCACCTCTCTACTCCTCCTTCCCCCAACTGAGCGACTGGCCACAGGCGAAGCAGTCACAGTAGTTATTTAGAGGTAAAAAAAAAATTGCCGCTGCTGCTAAGGTAGAATAAAGCTCAGTGAATGTGTGTGAGTGCAGGAAATGTGGCAGCCATACTGGCTTCAGTGACACAGTCGGGCCAGTCACTGTGGTGCCAGTGATGCTTGGAGCAAGGCTGTGTCACAGGTTGGCGCCGTCCGTCTCTCTTAAGATCTTGTTTTCTCTCAGTGCGTATGTGTGTGTGAATGTGAGAATTTTGGCTCTGTAGTGAAGTCATCTTTCTCCTCCCTCACTGGAGTTACACACCCACAATCACTGACCACTTCAATTTTTGGGCCACAATTCCAAAACGACATTGAGAGGAAGAAAAGAAGAATTTCAAGATTTATTGCTGTAAACAACAGAACATTACAGCCAATCTAAAAGGGCACGTGCTTGTTAAAATACACCTTCCCATATCGAAAAGGTAGTAGGAATCCAGCCCACATCGCACATTACAAAAAAAGGACGTTAACGCCGAAGCTCACCTAGTGTCAATTTTAGTGTTCCATGAACAAATTATGTGATATACTGTAGTCAGATGAAGAATTACCCTGCCCTTTTAACCTTCACCACTAGATGGCAACATGTCGACTTGGCTCTACCTGTCAGGCTGGAAGACTGCCCATCAGAACCCCCACCCGGCTCCAAGCTTGCATCATCACAGCTACCCTGTGGCTAGACGTCCAGGAGCCAGAGGGCGGTCATCCGTGTGCCTCGATGCTCATGCTTCTCATGACGCCTGAGCGCGCCCGCACTTCACTCGAGAAACTCAACACATCTCCCCACCACCACCAGCAGCAAGAACACGCACATGCACACACACACACACAAAAGAAAAAGAAGAAAAAAAGGAAAGACTGGAGTGGCTTCAGCAGTTTTTGTTCTGTGGCGCCTCCTATGTTGTTTGATTGCGAGCGCTGCAAAGGGTCAGCTATGATTCCATTGTGCCCATTCTGGTCTTGATTACATCAAGTCTGGCGGCTCATTTCCTCTTGCATTCATTCTCGAATGAAGCATAATTCAGCCTGACTTTATTATACAACAAGTTTGGCACTTGTGATGTATAGATTAGAGAGATATGACAGAATATTAAGTGCACCTTTAATTTATTGCTCGGTGGCACTGCGATTTACAACCTGTTGACGAATGCCACTTGAACAATGAAGCTAAGCAGGCATACCTAATAAAGCCACGGTTGACCACAATTCAACCAACGCATCTTTATTTCAACGCTATGAGTTTTTATAAGAACATCGTCCGTTTGGATTATAAGAACTATTGCGCTTCCAGAATAACGTCTTGGGCGTGCCATGCTGAACTTAGCTGATGGGAACCAAATTAAGCGGCACAAACTTACCGTAAAACAGGCCAAATTTTGAGTGGCAACAATTTTACTTCCTTTCCGATCATAGTCAGCAAACGCCTGGTTGTCGGATGCCGCTGAAGGATTATCCTGAGTGATTATCATGTGGTGTCTAATGTGTTTAGTCTGATCTTTCCCCCTACTCTGCAATCTACTCACAGTTAGCTTAGCTTTTATTTCATTTTCTATTACCGCTCATGCATTTTCATTTTCCAGCAGTCTGGATACACCAGGGTGGTGTGTGCAGTGGTTCATTTGAAGGCATTCCCCACCTAAGCCACTTGGTTGCTTGTGATCAAAAACTGGAGGTTCCACAGTATTTGTAACATCACATGTTTATGTCTTGAGGTGGTTTATGGAGCGTCTTCACCTTGGGCGGAGCTGGCAGCAAAGTTGGGGTGGATCTGGAGCACAACCCCTTGCCATTGTCCAATCAGAGCCTCCTGTTACTGCTGGTCCTGGCCAACTTGACTGATGGGCCCGACTGGCCCAACCCCTACCGCCAGGCAATTTCTTGCTTCAGAAACACACAAGGTAATGGGGTCCGGAGTGGTACGTCGAGGCTCCATTTTATTTTGTAATGTGGGTTTCCTTCTAAAATGCAAGTCAAGGTACCACTATATATGATTTTTCAATTTTATTATAGATTATTGTGTGTGACAGACAGACTTTTAATCATCTGAAATTAAATAGCGCCCCCTGTTGTTTTTGTCTTTCTGCATTGCATTTTATAATTTTTTTTTCACAACTATTGTGGATTTAAAAAAAAACAAAACATGTTTACGTGCGGACAAAGAGCAACAATGGCGGACATCCTGCATTTATGGTGGAAGGTTGCCAAAAAGCAGGACACTATGGATCTATTCTATAATTTAGTATCCTTCATCCAAGAAGGTGATATTACGATTTTCTCACTTGAACATACGGTTGTCTGTGGCCCCTGTAGACACGTCCATTGCCGTGGAGCAGGCACACGCGTTCCAGATCAATTTCAACAGCTTGTACACTGCGCTGTGCGAGCAGCAGTGCTCTGACCAGGCCACGTTGCTGCTCTACACATTGCTCCACCAGAACGCCAACATGAGGACCTACATGCTGTCCAGAACAGACATGGACAATCTGGTGGGTACCGAGATGGCCAAATCTTTCAACAAATAGTCGCTGGCTGCCTTTAGTTACTCAACTGCAGATGGGGTTAGACGTCTGGCAAGGCATGAACAGTTACCCATGATGAGAAGCTGGAGTTTAAAACTTCGTAAAATGAACAGATGTGGAGGGAGATTGGGTAGCTTCCCGGTAACCGAGCATAACGTTTCCTTAGGTGTTGCCCATCCTGGAGATCCTTTACCACGTGGAGGAAAGGAACTCGCACCATGTCTACATGGCCCTCATCATCCTCCTCATCCTCACGGAAGATGACGCCTTCAACCGTTCTGTCCACGAAGTGGTGAGTCGGCCGCGTCGTTGCATGAGCCCACGAAGCACGTGCTAGTTCACCGCATGTCTTTTCTACGCAATCCCGTCATCGCAGGTCTTGAAGAACGTCACGTGGTACTCTGAGAGGTCATTGACCGAGATCTCCCTCGGCAGTTTGCTCATCCTGGTGGTGATACGCACCATCCAGTTCAACATGACACGCACAAGGGTAAAGCCGGAGTTCTGTCACCAAAGAAGTGTCCCAAGTGCTGATGATAAAGTTTGATAGCATCATGGTACCTCCTTCCTCTAGGATAAATACCTCCACACCAATTGTCTGGCTGCGCTTGCCAACATGTCCGCCCAGTTCCGATGTCTCCACCAGTACGCTGCACAGCGTATCATCAGGTAGTAATATTGTCTTGTTTTCTCCAGTTATGAAACACCTTTCATATAGAAAGCACAACAAATGAATAAAAAACAAATACAAATACTATGAAACACAAATACCCAACCCTGCCATGTCATTTTAATAATTTATGTCGAATCAGCACAAAAACATCCGATGCCACTGTGAATTTGCAGTCTGCGTGTGCGCGTGTGTGCAGAGCAAGTACAAAATATAAAATATTGAGTTTGCGCTGCAGTTGCTTTCAGAGGATAACATTATGCAACATCCCGGGAAGATTTGTGAGGGGACACATACACACACACACACACACGCACTTGTGCACACACATTTCAAGCCATTCACTTCAGATTGTCAACTTCCGACCGCGCAGGAAAGAGCGTTTCCTCCCCTCGCTGACACATACACACGCACGTGTCATCATGCACGCACCAGCATCCTCTTATCTGTCCAGCTGCATATCTGGGACTGCTCTTTTGGGGAGGAAGAAACCGTCCGCGAACGTTGTCAGTCCCACCACCACGGCGTCCAGTGAGCTGCCACAGTGATAACCACCATGAACCAAATTGACTGCCTGGCTAGAAAAAAGGGGATTTCCTGGCTGGAATTTCCAAACGTCCAGACAGACAGTCAGACCGTTGACCCCGGCCGCCTTTAAATGGAGTCCTAGACAAGCACCATGACGGCCATTGTTTGTTTACACGCCAGCGCTTCAATTTCCTGCCGCCAGCACACCCAGCGCCATCATTTCCTTTTATTTACTGTTCATCTTCTTGGGCCACAGATAACACGTTCTCTCATTACGGAGTCCCTCGCCGCATGAAATCACTTCCCACAGTCTCTCCCTTTCTGTCTCTCGGTAGAGTCATTCACTTGGTGCTCTCTTGGCTTCGCACTTAAGTTGTGAGTCATCAATGCGCCCAACAGCACATTTCCATCCACCATAAAAATTGCCTTGTTGGGATTCATGGCGGAAATCGATCTCTCCCAACAGGCTGGTGAAAACGTGTTTTCCGAACCTGCCTCGGTGGACGGCATTTTAAATTCCATCTGTATTTGTGTTGAAGGAAAATTTAAGAGCAACTGGGTCGAGCGTGCATCTCCACTGAGGCCAAGCAATCCTAGTTTGGATGTGTAACACGATAGAAATCAACCTCACGCAAACAGAATGCTTCAAGTTTGTCACTGGAGCTCGTATTTACTCATATTTACCTGGCAATTTTTACTTTGGCGCTACAATCATATCAGAGAGGCAAAAGAACCCCAAAAGTTCTTGTTTGAAGGACATTTTCGCTATAATTAGTTAGTTTTGGTTTCGTTTTATTACAGTGAACTGTAGTCTTAGGTAGTTGTTTTTAATTTATATTTATTTCAGCATTCTGGTTTTTATTTGATTTCAATCACGAAAACGGATTTTCAATTTTACTACAATAACCTCAGTAGGCGGCGGTATTTTCTGTACCTTGATATCGAACTGCACCAAACACAACAGGAAGCCTGTTGAGATGCGGACACATTGGACAGTGAGGCGGTCTGTTGTCACTTTTGCCCTCATGACTGATCGGCACCACGGAGCGGCCACGTGGAAGAAGTTCACCCGTTTCGCTTGTTTCCATGACAGCCGCGCTCGCACAAGTGTGTTATTGTGTGCCAGGGTCCCAGCTGGAGCTTGAACATCCTAAAAGTATAACAAGCCCGACTGGTTTAACAGACGCTCGGACAAAGCTGCTCAAATATCTCCGTTTTATTTAATTCAAGAGGTCCCGTGAGTCTTTTTCTTTTTTTTTTTTTTTTTTGTGGTCCTTGTGCTGACAGATGAACAGGTGTAGCTGTTAAAGGCCATTGAGCAATCAATTGATCCCTGAGTAGATCTTTCATTTAGTTTTTATTTTACAGTGCTACCTGGACTTATGAGTAAGGGTGTGTATCTCTCCACAAAAGACGATTTGATGTAGTTTTCGATTGGTGGGGTGCAAACTGTTTCAAGGACGGTTTGATTTAAAAAGCGGATTGATTCGCTTCGGAATGACTCAGTGGGATTATGATTTGATTTGATCTGGTAGGGCTCAGTTCGAGAGGACATGATGCAATGACTTTCTTGTTGACATTTTACATACATACATTTACACACATTTAAATGACCTTGTCAGTTCTGTAAATCTCTCCCAAAAAAAAAGATGATTCAAGACATGTCTCGTGAAAGGTATTCTGACCTTGTCAGTTCTGTAAATCTCTCCCAAAAAAAGATGATTTAAGACATGTCTCGTGAAAGGTATTTGTCAGCACTGCACTCACGCCTCCTGCTTCCTCTGTGTGCGCTTGTTTGTGTGTCTCCTGCAGTCTATTTGCTCTGCTTTCCAAGAAGCACAACAAGGTGCTGGAACAGGCAACGCAGAGTCTGAGAGGCAGACAGAGCGACAGCACAGTCCTGCCCGACTATGTGAGTATTACGCACGCAAACAACACATGGGCGCACATGCTTTGGCGTGTTTGCTCAAGCAGGATCTACATGTACCGATTTTAGATGTTAGAGACCCCCGTCCCCCATTACTCGCTTAAAAACTCTGTTGTATAAATGGTCTGAGAGGCAGACAGAGCGACAGCACAGTCCTGCCTGACTATGTGAGTATTACGCACGCAAACAACACACGGGCGCACATGCTTTGGCGAGTTTGCTCAAGCAGGATCTACATGTACCGATTTTGAGAATGTTAGAGACCCCCCCCACCAAACCCCCCACTACTCGCTTTGAAACGCTGTTGTATAAATGAGCCCTAACTGCTCTTTCAGAGGGCGTGGCTTCAGACAATATTTACTGTGCATCTTAACAGCACCTGACCAGTGGGCGTGCTTTGTATAAATGTAACAATCATCATACACCTCTGCCTTCAGGTTTGCCAGTCGAAGTCTGAGTCTGGCTGTCACATTAGATTTTTGTAGTTCCTCTCCTAAGTGTGTTTGTATGAGGGGGCGCGACATGTATGAGGATGCCCTCAGGCGTTGGGGGGAAACATGAGTGCATGTGAGTGCTCCTTCAAGCATGCAGCGGCTGTCTGATGAGACCCCTTTTGCAAACACATCAATGCGCACGTAAAGATTATATAAAAAATGCAATTATCCTGATATGTTTTCAGGCTTGCTTCCTTTACTTCAGGGGCTCTGTTTTCTCTCTCTCTCTCTCTCTCTCTCTCTCTCTCTCTCTGTGTATATATCTAGATGTGTGTATATAGATAAACATTTATGTATGTGTATGGATCGAAGTATATATGTATACACAAGTAGACCTTTTACTCTGCCATGTCAGATCGAGCGGCGTGCTCCCATGCCGACACTAATAGCGGCGACGACAACAAATAAGAAGCGGCACACTGCGGAAGGTCAGAGTGTTAACATCGGCGCACCACAGCTTATTATCCAGTCGGTCTGTTGCTCAAGGGCGCCCGGATGATCTTTCCTCTATGGTCTTTCATGGGAATCTTACCGCAAGGGTTTTTTTCCCCTTCTCTTCCTTGAATAGCGTGTGACATCCAGTCTGGGTCAGAGAACTGGTCAGCGTCTGTGATAGCACTGTTGTGCTTGACTTTAGACTATACTAACTCAATGTGACATTGGTTCCCATGTCTGCCAGAGCTCTAAAAGTCACATTTTACTCTTAATGTTTGCAGATGAAAAGGGAATGTGATGTATTGTTTGCACACACAGGCACGCACGCACACATACATGCACTTAGCCTTTATCTGGTCTTTGGCGGTAAAGAAGTTGAGTCCAGGTGTGTTGTGCCAGAGGGAAATGGGGCCTTACACACTGGCATGCACTTGTGGCAAAGTTGTATTGTGGAAACTTTTTTTGTGAATGATGGTACGAAAAAAATATGTACTGTGGTAGTTTGCTGTCAGACATGATATTAAACCACGTTTTTTGAGTACCGGTTTAAAGAGGGGGAAAAAAAAGAGAGAAAGAGACAGCGCTCTTCCACTCTACGTCTAAAGTTGGCAGCACATTTTTGTGCATGTGGAGAAATAGAGACAAGAAATATCTAAAAAGTGTTGCACTCCTGCGACTCATCCCGTCGCACGCTGAAATTATTTTGCCTGGATGGCCGACAGACACGACAAAGGCTGTCTGCCAGAAAGCTAGCGTGAAGGGAATGTCGCTGAACGGCACCATGAATTGTAACACAAATTCAAAGAGCGACAGCTTAGCATGTGCCACATTTCAGGCCACCTGTCAAATCAAACAAGTGTGAATTATTTTGTGGTCATCAATCTTGTTCCGGGCTGGTTAGATTTGATGAGGCAATTCATAAATGCTGTTTGTAGCAGAGTAGAGCACACAGCCCCCAGCTGTGCGGTTGCATTGAGTCATTAGGAATTAAATGAAGACATTGGCTTGCAAATAACGGTGTAAATGTGTTGTTTACTATGGAAGGAAGAAATCAAATGCGGTCAAATAGAAGAATACCGCAAATGTAAAATGTCAGCCAAAGTGTCTGTGTTCGCTCACAGGTCGATCTGCGCCATGTCGGCACAACACTGTCACTTCCTTTCCACGCGGAGGTGTACAGTGAATGTCGAGTTTTAAACTTACCATTTGATAGTTTATTTGAAGCCGGAAAATTCTACACTCTCTATATTTTTGCTTTGCCACCAGATTGTATTTTCCTCAGCTGATGATTGGAAAAAAAAAAAAAAAAGAAATATACGCTGCCGTGTCGCTTGCAACAGTCTCCACTCTGCCGCAACACGTCAGTTTGTTTTCTCACCGTCCTTTCAAATAGAACGTCTCCTTTTCCCAGTTTCTCCGTCGTCGTTTTGTTCTTTCCGACTGATGCTTTTAAGCACAGCACCTCTGCATGTAGGGGATGCGAATATGAACAGGTGTGTTATGTTTGAGTCATTTCTTGCCATCTACTGCGTACTGCACTATGTAGTGGGAAAGCATCCATATAGAGAGGAGAAATAAACTGGAGGAGTGGGTATTGCAGCAGCGGGGAGGTGGGGGGAGAAGGAAGGAGGGTTGTGGTGAGGGGCTGATGGAGACAGGGCATCTGGAAACAATGTCATTTGGCGGAGTCTGGCCCTGCAGAGAGAACTAATGTTTGTTTAATGTGGGATTGCCTGGACATGTAATAGCTTTCTTTACAAGGGAGCGATTTTAAGGGGGGAGGTTATGAGACAAAAAAAAAATAGTGGAGTGCAAACATCTGTCCTTTTCCTCTGTCGTCAGTCTTTTCCCCCCGCGTTTTTTTATTCCTCTTGATGTTGTCTCCTTTGCCACGCCACAACCCCCTCGATCCTCCATATCCTCAACCCCGAACGTGTTGTTTACGCTGCTGTGTCTGGTTAGCGTCAGGCAGGGCAAGAGTGACGGGCGATGGGCCCCTTGAAGCCCCCGGGGACAGCCAAAGGCTCTCCGGTCTGGCTGTGTCTCCCCACCCCCGCTCTCAGGGGAACGCGGCTGCGGTTGAATTATACACGGTGACGTGCCGCAAACGGTAAAAGATGTGATTGTGTGTGCTGTGTTGTGTGTCACTGTTTACCCTCCCAGCCAGTGGTTGGGCTAATGGTGCTTCTGCCTGTTGGTCTGTTTACTGTTGTTATTACTGCCTTTCTGGGAAAAGACACACATAGACACTCTTATGAAGGAGCACGCAGCGAGCTAGCAGCTTGCAGGACCACCCTGTCAGTGTTTATGCGCGGCAGTTGAGTCACAAACTGTGATCTCTTTTTAATAGCCTAGACTCGAGACATTCATTGGCTTTGTAGCGCCACTCGTCACGTCGAGGGTAACAGTCCAGCCCAAGGACACATCAGGTAATAAACAAACGACTCCCATTCCTTGTCACGTCTTCCAGCAATTTGGCACTTGATTGACTCTCGTGTCTTTGTTACCCGTGCTGCGATAGCTCCGAGTCATTTGTAATTGCCACAAAAAAAAAAAAAAATTACTCGGAGCACAGTTGGTATATCCTTGTTCCATTAACTGTCAGCAAAATCCTCAGCCAATTTTCCTCCAACTTTTCACCACCACCATTACTAAAGCAAGGCCTCGCTTGATACTCCACCCGTCATACCTGACGCGTCGTGTACTGTACGACGGTTGAGCGCACTACTGTCCAGAACGGTTCACGTTGTGATTTGTTCATACGGGGTGGTCCTCAGTTTACAAAGCTCCCGACATTCATTATTTCAAGTTATGAATGGCCAGCAATGAACTACAGCAGCGGAAGAACACGTGGTCACGAAGCACACGTTCAGTTATTGCCTGACAAACTTGTTTTTCATTTGGTTCGTTTTTATATTGGGCCTAAAAGGGATTTATTTCATCCAAATATTTTGACATTTGTAATTATGACCACTGGGTATGCGTAGGTTAGTGACTACAGCACATTCCGACTTGTGTACAAATTCGGATTATGTTGCTACCGTAGGAACGGACGAGTTTAGTCTGATTCCATGTTAGCCAACGCTACAATGCTACAATGAGGTGCTGCATCTTGCCATGCACGACTGGAGTTCTGATTCCCAAGTTTATTGGTGTCTCTCCAGGGGTATTTTACCCCAAAATGTGCTTCCAATGCTCCGAATTGTAATTTACCATTTCAACCTTGAAAGAAGACATCATCTCCTCCCGTTTCATTCAGCTTTATTACTTCAGGCAACGTGAAACCGAGAGGAATGATTTCTCCAAGGAAACCTTCCGCAGGATTCCACAGTTAGCGCGTCGTCCCCTACATATGCCATCCCTTCATTTTCTCGTACAAAATGAGCAGGCTCGCTCATCTTCCTCAGGGGATTAAATCAATCAAACTTTCATTGTGCGATAATGCGGCAACCTAGTGCGATATGTACCCAGCGTCACAAATTGAAATGAACACTTTCTGTCTTACGTCAGCCTCTCTGGGGTTTTTTTTTTTGTACTTTGCTCCACTTAACCTGCTGAGGAGAGAACTGTGTGTGCATGTGTATGTACTGTGAGCATGTGCGTGTCTGTCCACCCATCTGTCTAGCTATCTAATTACCTACCTAGCTAGCCAGCTAGCTTTCTCATCTTTAAGGGAGATTTTTTTTTTCCCATATTCACCTAGTTAGCAAACCCAAGCAGTTCAAACAGGCTACCTCCGTATAAGCCACCCTGTCATCCCTGACTCTCAAGTGTCCTCTCAGCGGGAGGAGCAGTGGGTGCTACTGCGCCCTAATGACTTCCTTCCAGCAAGTCATCATTAGGGCTAACTACATACAGTAAGGCTTTCCTTCGTACAGCGGGCCGATATTGCAATCCGCCTGTATTGACCGTCACTTGTCTTCAAAGTCTGAGTAATTTTACTGTATTTTTGTTTTATTACACAGTGGTTCGCTTTCCTTCACCCTTGTTGAACAAGTTAAAATGTTAGCTAAAAACGTTGCCTGTGTAGTGATGGCGGCAGTTTTTATTTGATGAATTCACATTCCATTTTTCACGATGGGAAAGTCATGAATGTTTCCATCCATGTTTTTCCAAAACAAACCCCGGGCAGAGACCTTCTGTGTGAGAATGTCGCCTGGCAAAAATGGCGCCATTACGATGCGGCCGCAGCGGCATAAATGCAGGTCAGCCAATGACCTATTTTAAAAAGTCCCCAAAGACACGACAGGCAGACTGCTGATAGGGCTGCTAAGTCACTCTGACCTACGCTCATGTGTGTCCACTTGCCGTGTGTTTTTTTTCTGCTCCATTTCCAGCATCCATCATTTTTTAAATTGTTTTCCCTCCTGCCATTCACACACAATATGCGTCTCCCCCATGATCATGTGACAAGAAGAGCGATCACTCTGACCCTTATTTTTCCCTCTCATTCCAATCTGTTTTTCGAGCAGGGATGCATCGAATTTGCCCTCCCTCTGTCCATGTTTACGTTTTGCTTACTAGATCTCAACATGGACCAAGAATGTTTTCCATTTTGTTGACGTTTTTTTTGCGGTCATTTGCATGGATTTCCTGTGTCTATTTGACTTCCTGTTCAATGAGGTCATAGTCACACAGCTTAAGAGTTACCATCATCCGTGACATCACACGAGCTCAAGCATAACATTGACTTTTGTCAAGGGCTTTGCCTTTTTCTGTGTGTTTATGCATTCTTACAACACTAACTCTGAAAGCCTTCAACAATGTGACATCATATGGAAATTACTTCACGTTCCAGGGAAGATAGACCTGTACACCCAAGGTCACACTTTATGGTCTGGTGTTTTTGTTTTCCATTTGTCTTTTTTTCCATTTGATTATTTTGCAAAAGAAGGACCAGCTTCACTAGTGCTTCTCAGGCGTAAAATTGTAAATTTGATAAAAATGTTCAAGGCAAGATAGTCCTCGAAAACTACACAGAACATTATTGTTCATGGGCAGGTGTTTTGCTTTTTTTTCTATACATATACACATCGATTCCGAAGGAGGGCCAGCCTCAACAATGACTGTAAAGTCTGACATTTAATTTGTAAAATTCATTCAAAATGCCCTGGAAAAATATGCCAATCTGCACATGCGGATAAAAATCTGCTTTTTAAGTGAGTTAAGTTGAGATTGTCACCCTGCCCTTGTCTTTGTCAGTGCTGCTTCCCGATAGGACCGTCTGCTTTGTCTGCCTTGCAACAGCCTGCGGTGAGCAGCCAGGGAAATCGCTAAGCTACTGGTTTAATGATGCGGGCACCTACTTTAGCAGGGAGTTACACGCCTGCTGCCTCTTAGCGCTCCCATGTTCCACACTCTAATGCTTGCAAAAAAAGAAGTAAAATCAACACGAGTAAGGGCGTTTAGTCGCGTTGCACGACTCGTGATCGGCCTTGTAAGACGTATTGCAGAGGTCATACACACCTGCAGACAGACACACACACATGTGCTCAGCGGGGAGACGGGGAGCAAGCTTCCTGTCATTTTTGTGCAAACGACTGTAAAATTGGGCAGAATAATGATACAGCTCACATCCCAGGCCTGTTTTCCGGGGTGTGGGGAGGCATTAAATAGCAGGAGTGGTTTGTGATTCAACATCGTGGGGAGGCTGGAAACAGAAGGCGAGGAAACAAAATGGCACATAAACACACACACAGCAGCCATGTGTGAGGTGTTTTTTTTCCTCTTTTTTTTTTAAGCTGTCTGGGGGATTCAAATTTGAGGGAAAACAAGCACAAAAGCGAGGCGCAAGAAGAAATGAGGAGTTAAGATATTTAAATCCTGTCTGGGTTTCAAGTAGACCTCTTAATCTCATCCACTTGACACACACGCACCCACGTACACATACACACATGGGGCCAGGCAGACGTCTAGCTAGCCTATTTTCCTCTGACCTGAATTCCCTAGCGTGGCGTTTTTTTTTTCCCTGCCAGGCCAATCTCATTAAGCCGCAGCAAGAGAACAAAACACACTTGCCACCTCAGTCCTACCCTTCATCTACTTCTCCGTTTTTTAGTTCTCTCTACCTCCTCATCCTACTCGACGGTCTCCCGTTTCAGCTCCGCATCGGTTGTTTCTAATTATGGGCCGCCGTAGCGGACCTAAGCCAGGCGGTGTAGTCAAGCCCCAAGCGCTTCCTTCTTTGCTTCCAGACGCACGATCAATCCTCATTATCTCTGACTGCCCTTGTGTTCCGCTCACCTCCTCGCGTCTCCCAGTTAACGCTGCTGCGCCTGCCCTGCACCTCCTCGTCCTCCAGCCTGCTGGAAATCAATGCATCATGCATTGCACTCTATAGATATTCAACATCTTCCCAGTCTGCTTTTGTCTTCTTCCCGCAACATTATTTCTCCGATAAGGGCCCCGACATGCAGTTCTGTTTAAGATGATTCGCCCAGATTTGAGGTCCAATCTCGACTCCCAATCAGTTTGCCGTCTTGCCGCGCTCCTGCTTTGAGACCGGTCTCAGGTGGTAGCAGCAAATTCTTGTTCCAAACAGGTCATCGTCATCACACGAATCACAAAGATGTTTGTCACGGACATCTGGTGGCATTGAACAAAATTGCTTGTATCGACTGCCGATCGATCATGTAGCACAGAGAAAAAGGTTTACATTGAAGAGAAGCGTTTGCTTGAAATGTCTGAAGGGCTTCAAATCTTGGGTCAGACATTCCTCCCACATTCCAAAAACATGCGTGATAGGCAAAAAAAAAAAAAAAAGCCAATATAAAATCCCAGGGATGTGAAAGATTCAATGCCAGTTATAGAACACGTGTGAGTTGTTGCTACTGATTCTGATTCTGATTCTGAGAGTGGCCCAACCAGTTAGTGAGGGGGCAGGTACTTTTTCACACAGGGCCTGGTAAGTCACCATTTAAAAACGATGGTTTACTTCCAGCATCTTTGTCCAATATATGCAGTTGTTTGATGAGCTTCAACATTAAAGTGGGGAAAGTAGGCAAAAAGGTAAGAATTTGGGAAGAGGTCAAATACTGCACATAATGCAGTTTATTTTCATGAATACGGAGCGTGGGAAACAATCACTTCATGGTGGCATCTTAATCTACAATGCTCTCATCGCACCGTTGAATCGCTGCGCACGCGGCCGACCATTGTTATCTCCTCTTGGCGGCGGCAGTCTTCCGGGGCGTTGACGCGTGATGAACCCGAGTGGATGAACAGAAGAACAAACATGTTCCCTTATGAAAAGCAGAAGGATTGATTTCATATGTATGTACTATTTTGATGATCAAAGTCCAAGGCTGAAAGAATAATGTGATGGCACTTTTTGTACAGCACAGCCTGCAAAACCCTTTTTCTCTTCCAATTAAATGGAATGTTGTTGCGGAACGATGTCTGCCTCAGGCTGACTTAGGCTGGGCTTTACACATAAAATATCATGTTAACCAAGAAAGAATTAATAGTACGAACCCAAAAAATCGACTGCAGCAGGTGTTGAGACCTTTATTTGTACAGAGGCGTTTTTGGAATATTCAACTATTTTGCGGTATATTCGTATTTGTTAAAGCGACAGTTGGCTTGGCAAATGAAATCATTTTTCGATGTTCCATTTTGCCTTATGTCTTCGTTTCCCCTTCGACCTCCAAAGTACAGCCATTAATCTCTCTGGAAGAAATAATTTACAAACACCATTATATGTGGAATCAGTGTTGTGGGAAGCCAATTAACCTTTTATGTCCTCCTCCTCCTCTTACTCCGTCTTCCCCCCTCAGGCTCAGGACTTGAATGTGATTGAGGAAGTGATCCGCATGATGTTGGAGATTATCAACTCTTGCCTCTGCAACTCATTGCACCACAATCCTAACCTGGTGTACGCGCTACTCTACAAGCGGGAGCTCTTTGAGCAGTTCAGGACGCACCCGTCCTTCCAGGACATCATGCAAAACCTGGACACGGTAAGTATCCCGCATGAAACCCGCAACCACCTCAAGGTCGCCTCATTTTATCCACGATCATTTCTTGCCAACGACTCATGCTGTCATACACTGACATGACGCCAAGTTAGTTCATTGACTGACACTTGGGGGGGGGGTTAACTAAAATGACAAACACGTTTGACTGAGACATGACAGACACATCAGAGCGAGAACAGTAGCTTCTCTGGGTATTTCTGTCAACGGAAAATGACATCACAGTTGCTTTGGGCTCAAGTAACAACCAATCATGGCTCAGCCTCAAAAACAAGGGAGCCGTCATTGGTCGTTACCTGAGCGCTTAGCAACTGTGATGGCAAAATGGCCGCCCCCTGAGATGGTTCATCATAATTAAAAAAATACATTCAAAAAAGCCCTTCCACACAGGAAAAGCTAGCACCGAATACCACTTCATCCTCCTGTTATTATTCGCCATCTTTTCTAGGGCTACCATCGTTTTTTGTCCAGGTCTGGTTCATTTGTTTTTTTTTTTTTTTTTTTTTTTTTGTAGCATTGATCAATTAATCAATCCTGCCCTTGTGTGCATAAGATCAGTGTCAACTATTTTTGATTAGCACTTATGTAGGCGGCAGTCAGCTGTCACTCACGACTTTATTAGTTGGGTAGAAAAAAGCCAAAGGAAGCCAAGCAGTCGTGTTTATGTGAGTCCGTGCGCGTGTTTGTGTTTGTTCAGGGGGGTGGGGGTGGGGGGGTTGCGGCATATAACATCGCCATAGGCACCGCTGTTATCCATAAGTATGAGGAAGCATGCTTGCTGGAATCCCTCGGTTAAGTCCGCTTCCCCGAGGCGATTCTCCAAAGTCTTCCCCCTCTCTGGCTGCAAACCCGCGTGCATATGAGATGCTGGATTGAAGGAACTGCTCCTCTAAATTAACCCCATATGGGAGGCCTTCAGAACTGATGAGGAGATTAGTATTTTGCTGTAGACGCACAGAATGCTCTTGTGGGTTTCGGTTTGAAGAGAAGAAACGCTGCATGTGGATGTGTTTTGCGCTGTCGGTTGGACGAATATATATTTCGGGGCGATTGGTGGGGGAGCATGAAAAGGATTCAGTAAAACAGAGATTTTTAATTAGCAAATATTATACATATCTCCGGGGTAGAACGTAACGCAGCGTTGCAAACATCAAGCACAGCGTTGCTTGATCCCATGTTTGGGCTGAAATCCACCAGGCAACACATCACGGAGGGAATAGTTGGTGAGTCTGGAATCAGAAATACCGCAATCATTGATACTTGAGCTCATGATGCGCAAACAATAAGGGTGTTCCGATCAGGGTTTTATGCTGCCGTTTCCGATTATACGTGCGTGAGACAGGCCGATACATTTTTCTGTTTTTCAATTTAGAGCTCCTCACCAAGGAAATGAAAAGTCTTGATCGATCCAAGGATTTTCTTTTTTTCCCCCCTCGCGGCGTGACTTGACCGAGACATTAATACATTTTTCTGTTTTTCAATTTAGAGCTCCTCACTAAGGAAATAAAAAGTCTTGATCGATCCAATGATTTTTTTTTTTTTTCCCCTTGTGGCGGGACTTGACCGAGACATTTGGGTGGCTGAGAAAAATAATGTATAAATATGTTTTAAAATATCCAATAAAATGCTCGAGGGGCTTTACTGGGGTACACCGATTTCTGATGGGGCTTTTGCACCGGTGTAGTGCCCTTCCCCGAATTTAAATATCAGGTGACGTCAGCTTGTCAGAAGCTGAGCTGTGCTCTTTGGTCACAGACAGTTTACGAAATGTTGGATCGTTTCAGCAATAATTGGCTATTAGGTAGCTGTCAATTTTTGGGGGACACAGTGTTATAGTATCACAATGCAATTTATTTGTCAATATCGAGTAAAAATTGCCATTTGGGACACCCCAAAAGTGGTACATTTTAAAGTTAAAACTTGGAGGTGATTGATTTTTGGTGGGGGAAAAAAAAAGGGTTTGGCTGCTGAGCACTTGTATATATAAAACATCTGCGACTTTATCCGAGCAATCCGCATAAGACGCCACTCGATGACAGTGGCCACGTCCTTATCCGAGACACTGTATGTCTGTCAGACATCTTCAAAGGGTGAATAGTTGGACTTTATTCAAGACGTTTTTCATTTTACTAAATGCTGTTTATGTTCTGTCTATACTTTTGACAGTAATAGTTTAATGGTATTTCAAATATTGCCCGTGCAATTAATAAATCTGTCATGGTGACGTTTTGACCCCGCTGCCGATTTTCCAGGGGGGAAAATTGGAGGTGCCACATTCAGTATTCAAAAAGTAACTCGCTCGACATCATTGCACTATGACTATTTTCTTCCACACTAACAAGCAATTGCACCGATGTTTATCCAGCCTTTGTGCATCTGCCTCAATGATGATCGCCGTCTTGCTGTTAAAGCTCCTTCAGCTCACACCCAACACATACACTATAGGGAAAAGGCTGCTTTGTTGTGTGGCGCTATAAGTCTCATTAAAGCTCCATATTGCACTGGGTGTCATCATATAGGGGCGCTCCCGTCGCGGGCTTGACGCGGCGATGCTGGGATTAGACCAAGTTGAGGGGCTGGCAATAATTGATATTAAGCTTCAGTGAGATAAGCGTGAAGCGAGTGCCTGTGTGTCTCAAAGAAAAGCAAAGAGCTTTTTTGTGCCTGTGAAAGGCACCGGCCGTGTTCATTATCCGGCAGGCTTTTCGCTTTTGCCTATGCAAACGCACGTCACACGTTCCACGTCAGCTCACACCACACGAGTGCGAGCGCATCTCATTGGCCGTTTGCATCCTGAAATCTGTGTTGTTTTGCTTGGACTCTGACACGACCTCCGAAGGCGAAATGCATCGCAGGGATTAATTTCTGTGAAGTTACTGGCGGGTACTTAATCCTTGTCATGAGACTGGTTTCATTTTTTTGACCCGGAAGTGTTTTTCATACAAATATTTCTTGGAGCTCAGACTTAACTACTGCGTTGGTTAGTAGTCGACGAAAACACGCTCCGACTTTCGTTCAAATGCGTGTTATATCGCCATCACCAGAACAAAACCCAGGACCACCTGTAACCGTAACCCGTTTGACAGAGATCATTTTGACAATGTAGTCTCTTCAGTTCATGAAAGGTTCCTTTCCTAGTTGATTAAACACACTTGAGTTCCTTTTTTATAATCTCCTTTGCAACCTTTCTAGGTGATCGCCTTCTTCAGCCAGCGTCTAGAGCAGGCCGGAAGCGATCTGTCCGTGGAGAGGGTCCAAGAGGTGATCATGAAAGGAGCCCAGGCCCTGCCTACAGACAGGCTGAAGGTAACGCAGGCGCCCGGAGCAGCCCATAATCACGATTCATGCGTTGGGACCGCGGCGGTGACTTGGCACCATAAAGTTGCGCGAACAGGTGGGAAAGGCATTACGGTAGAGGAGAACTGGGAGAGAGATGGAAAGAGCCATTGGGACATGTGACAAAAGGCCAAACCCCAGTCTCATTAGCCATAACGCCCATCCGTCCCTACTGGCCCGCTCCACGCGAACATATAATGAAATTTCAAGGAGATGGGATGGGGCCGGGGGGCACTTTGTCACGGGCACATACGATCGGGTGGGGGGGGTGTGCGGATATAAATCTGCCACAATGCCTCGTTACCCAACACTCCCACCACTCCTGCTGGGTTTGCGAACCCCGGCCCCTCCCAGAGCTCTGCCATTAATCAGCGAGGAAATATGTATCCAGTCTTTTCCCCCCGCGCTCGGCTCCACACCGCCGCCGAAGCTCTTAATTGCGTGTTTCATCATTCGTTCCGTGTTTTATACCCGCCGCGGGGCATTTGTCTTGCTGGCGTTTGGAAGAGGGATGGCACGCGGTGCTTGCCATCGCCACCTACGCTCAAGGTGACGTAGCCCTCGGTGAGCCGCGTGGACAGCACCGCTGTGTCCTTCAAGCATGTCGAGAAGCCTGCTGTGTCTCTCAGCCACGTCGCTCTAAAATGGGCTACACGTATACCGACAATCAAACATTGCACCTTTTCCCTCCTTTGAAATCAATTCAATAAAAACCTAATTGTCATTCAGTGAAAAATGTCCACAAAAAAAAAAACTATTAGGAAAGTAATACAGGAATCCCGTCCTGTACATTTTGTTCATAAGCAAGGTAGCGGCGGCAGTTATCTTCCCCCTTTTCACAATTTTCCCTCATCATATGTGCGGTCTCTCGCATAACGCGCAGCCAACAGCGCTATCCTCGTGGGCCCACATATATGCTTCAGATACTTTGTTTTTACGTCCGCACGTGCGCTTCGCCCTCACGTTGACGCGCCGCCCTCATCTAAGTCCTTTTGTACCTCCAGAGGGCGCCGTGAAGTGAAGAGACAATTTGGCCAATGTCTCCTCCGGGAGACGCGGGCCACGATTTGATGGTGCCATCGTTCAAACAAACAGCTGTCTCTCTCCACACCTCACGCGTGCCTTCGTCTGATGAGCTCATTCGGCTACTCGGGCCCCAGCGTGAAAATCCATAGGCTGGATGAATGTCGTGTGGAATCATCAATGAATTGGTAATTACTGCTAAAAGCTCTTGGCAGCGAACGCGCAGAGAATGATGACCAAATAGCGGCAAAGGATAATCGTTAAATTGGGTCCGAGATCGTTTGACTTTGAGGCTTGCTCACGTTTCCCTGAATTTATTCGGGCTTCTTTGCCAGTTTTTGGCGTTTGTCCTTCACGACCCTTTTAAGCAGCAAACGCGACAAGTTATGTTCCACCCAACCCGACGCCTTCATCATCATAACTCTTGATTTCTTTGGCAAAATATCGGAAAATCACGTTTGCCTCATGATTCTTTGACTGCAACCTTTTCTTTAGGTTCGATGGATGAAACCTGCTTGCAGGTCAGATTGATTTACAGATCATAACATTGACAAAAAGACGACTTTTATTCCTCTTGGAGGAATTTATGAAGGTCTCCGTGCCAGTTTTGCTTTTGCATAACTGATGATTAATCATCACTTTGTCATAAGCATTCTGAGTCATCTTGGGAATGTCTGCGGCACCCCGCACCGCTTTTTTTTTTTTCTTTCTGCCCATTGAAAGATTAGACAGAAGTGCATTTTTCGACAGGAAACGACCTTAAAAGCATTCGAGTTTCAACACAGACTTGTCACAGTGTTCCCAAAGGCATTTCTGTGACGTTAATAGTTTTTGTCCAGATCGCTAACTGACAAAACAAACTGTTGTTCGCGGTCGGGGGGCAAACTGTTGACAGAAGACTATGAGACGCCTGTTTGTTTAAGGCACGCAAAAAAAAAAAAAAGCACAAGTCTGTCCAAACTGAAAGAAAGTGTTAAAAGGCGACCACCTCGGGGACGACCCTCCCTCAGTCTCGTTGTTTGTGGGTGTGTGTTGTTTCAGTGACTCTCATGGGCCCCGGCTGTGGAATGTGTTGTTTAGGCCGACCGAAATCTGCCTTATTGAGCAGCGATAACCGACAGACTCTCTGGCTCCTGAGGATGGGCCGAAGGGGACGGGAGGGGTACTAGTTTGTCTGTTTTGCTCAGTATCTGCTCCTCTGTCAGACCAATGTGGATAGCGACTTTGCCACATCAGCCGCAATGGGCCACATATGAAGTCTCGCTCCCAAATTACTTTTATGGGCTCAAACATGATTAGCCAATCAGGAATAATGAACCGTCACTCTTAAGACAGGCTCTACTAAACTTTGAGTCTGCAATTTTATTTATTTAGCTCAAACATGATTAGCCAATCAGGAATAATGAACCATCACTCTAAGACAGGGTCTACTAAACTTTGAGTCTGCAATTTTTTTTTTTTTTTTTTAATTAGGTTGCCGATTGTCAGTGCTTTGCTAATTTGTTGATCGTCCAGCTGCAGCCCAATTTCAACAGGTCTACATAAGACAAACAAACGCCTCACTTTTCCCATCTGGAAAAAGCTGCAACAATAATTATTTCAATTGGAGTTAACTGCTGAGCTCATTTACACTCTGTTGCTAACCAAAATAGCAGCACACACCGAAACACGTTCACAGTCTCACGGATGTATTAAAGAGTGGAGTCTTGTTTTTTCTTCTCTATATTCGTTGTCAGCATTTGGGTTTAAAATTTAACACACGTCTGTTGGACACAGTAGCGCTCCTGCCAATGTACACTTTATTTTTTGGGGGCGGGAGGGGAAGTATTTTTAGCCAGGTAGAAAATGCTGCAAGGCATCGCCGTAAACACAATTGTCATGGAAACGAGCAGCCAGGACATCACTATTTTGGAGTGAATGTTTTTTATTTTGAAGACGCTTTCGCTGGTTACAAAAGGCTTGTTCTAACAGACTAACGGGGTGCCAGTGAGAACATCATCCCTGCAGTCACTCTGCCTTCATTTGAGTTGAAATTACACAAGTTGCATGACTTCAGCGCGTTAGGCAATCTGTTCACAGACACAAAAGCCTGCCAAAGAAGTCAAAGTGACCTTGTGTCATTATGAAATGATCTCACACAAATACACAAATGATCGCAAGGTGAATTAGAAATACACATTCAGCCCTCCAGCACTGTCGGAAAGGAATAGATGATTAAGATATTAAGATAATAATAAAAACAAAGATGTTAGTTAACGGCACAGATTGCCTGACAAAAGGGGAAAAAAAGTCAAATCTCCGTATTGCCTGACAACTACGACATAAGTTAACATCCACGCTATGATGTTTGGCTAAGTGAGACTACTTTTTAAAGTTTTTGTTGATTGGCAGTTCGCACTCAGCGTAATGTTGAGCGGAACCAGAAAACAAATTAGAGGATTAAGCAAAATGAGCGTTTTGTATTGCATCCATTTTCGCTGCGAGACAAACACAAAGCAGATGGTAAAACATTGTCATGGCAGTCCGTCCTTCAGCAGCCATGAATCTATTAGTCCTTCCGATGCGGTTTGAACACAGAATCCAGTTCCTCGTGACCGTGAGCCTTGCAAGATTAGTAATAGACGGGCTTGTTTTGGACAGATCACCGTGCTCTGCTTGTGGGTAGTTTGTTTTTGACAGATTGCGCTTGCCTTTGAGTGTGTGTGCGTTTGAGGGAGGTTCACGCTTGCTCCACAGCTCGCATTCTTCTCTGTCTAGCCCAGGTCTTGATAGCACAGCACAGGGGAAGGGAAAGGAAGGGAAGGGAACACGGCGTCCCTGAGTGAAGACATGAGGCCAGCCGGTCTGTGTCCAGAGGCGAGGGCACGCAACAAACAGAAAGTAGCACAGGCCAAGTGGGCCTAGATAAACTCCCGTGAGCGCCAGGAGGGACGGGACGGTACAGACATATTCTGAGGGGAAGGGGCTATGCAGACAGATTCGAGGCACCGGAAGAGTGTCGGGATCCTGCATGTGGCCAGATCACATTGACCGCTTTTGTCTTGACCGCGTTCTGACTCATCAGTCTTTGTTTCAACAAAATGAATGGAAAACGTATTTTGTTAATAAAGGCACGCAACAAACAGAAAGTAGCACAGGCCAAGTGAGCCTAGACAAACTCCCGTGAGCGCCAGGAGGGACGGGATGGTACAGACATATTCTGAGGGGAAGGTGCTATGCAGACAGATTCGAGGCACCGGAAGAGTGTCGGGATCCTGCATGTGGCCGGATCGCATTGACCGCTTTTGTCTTGACCGCGTTCTGACTCATCAGTCTTTGTTTAAACAAAATTAATGGAAAACGTATTGTGTCAATAAATTGTGTTAATAAATACCGGTAGTGTTGACTGAATATCGGTACAAGGACATGCATTGAATAGAAATAATTAAGGGGTAACTCATACTGTACTGTAAAAGATAACGTAACCGGTATGTTGCTAGCATTCTCGTTGCTATTTTTTTCTTCCTGCGGGAGCTGAAGTCATAAAGCTCTCATTTTGATAAGACGTTAGTTTTGGTGGCCTAAAGCGCATCTTTTCTGCTCCCATTTCTCTCTCATGACAGCTTTTGAGATTAACCGCTGGCCCGCCGTCATGACGGGACGCCACGCTTACAGCTTGTTATCATTTTGGGAAATGGGCTTGGCCAGACATCGGAAGCGCTGATTTGTTCCATCTGTTCCTAAAAAACACAAGTGGCGTCCCGATGATGAGGCGCTCGTTTTCACTGTCGAGACACTCGGGTGATTGAAAGCAGATCAAATTCTAGTATTTGAATTAGCGCAAAGGCTTGAAATGCAACATATGTTGGATGTCTACCAAAATCATCTTCTGGAAGCAAATCCCCGGCGACATGAAAATGCTCAGCAATCAGCGTTGGTAGCTGCTCGAGGTGCAATGATTAATCGACAAGCAACCGATTGTCAGATTAATCGTTTACCGACCATGTTTGATGTAAAATTATCCCTATACTGAGAATTTCAGCCGCTCAACTGCGAATGTTGTCAGGTTTCTGTAGTCCTCCACGAAAGCAGAAAGATTATCTTTGTATTGAATCGAAATAAAACATTTGCAAGCAAAAAAAATAAAATAAAATAAATAAATAAAGCATTTCTCGCAGAATTTTTTTTTCCCCACTTTGAACATTACAATTAATTTTGACAATTTTATTACCTTTGGTATGTGGATATTGAGCAAGGCTAATCCAAATTAGCTTCTCACACACACACACACACACACACACACACACACACACACACACACACACACCGTATCCCATCGTCAATCTTTTTTATTTTATTTTTTTTGGTCCCATCTTCTGAGAGTTGCAATTTTTCCCCAAATTGGAGGAGGCCATTATGGGCGCATGTTAGAGTACGATAGACAAAGTCATTGTGACCTAATTTCACATTGCTGCAATGTCAGCCAAAAACTGAATCCAATGTATCTTGGTCCATTCGTGATACACTTCATACTGGATGGCCTCTGCCAAGCATGCTGGCAGAAAACCACAAGGGCCACCTTGCAGGCCAAACGCGGCACACACCAGGTAGGCGCAAGTAGGGCATCAATAATATACAAGCGCCTGATTATATTCTGCTGCCTACACATGCATACAGTATAAAGGCGCATGCCGGTCAGCTGTGGTGAAAGACGCGCTCTATTGAGTTCTGCCTATCCCTATTTGCCGCGACACTATCGCTATCATAATGACCCAGACACCAGGTCTACTGGGGTCACAGGCCATGTGCCAGAACCTGCACACACACAAACACACACACACAAACGCACATTGTGTAGTGTTGACAATGCAGGGGCGCTATTATCCGACCGCTGTGTGTGCACAGACGGCTGTCTCGTAGACACCAGCTCATCAAATGTTCCACATCAGTCGCTCTATACGTTTCATCGCCGAAAACCGTATTGTGGTGACATTTTCGTTTTTTTACTTTCAGTTGAGTTTTTTTTTTGGGGGGGGGGATTGGAATCTCGGGCATAATCACCACGTTACAGATGACCTCACCAGTTACATGAGGTCACAGAGATAATTGAAGCGGTATCGAGAATAGCGCTCAGTCGACTGCAGGACCCCGCCAGGGGGGCTCAAACCATCCGAATTTGGATCATCACCAAATGGCGCAACTTGTGTGGATGCGTCAGAGTTTTCGTTAGTAAGATTCATGCATTATTCAGTAAGAAATGAACGGTGAATGGTGAAACTTTGCTACTTGGCATTTGAGAGGGCAAAATATGAGGCATAGAAATTCCGTTGGTCCCGCCTCAGTCTATGTCTCACCAATTCTAGCGCGAACAGGATGAGTGTATTTTTTTCCACAGAATTATTTACCGGAATGAATAGATGAGCGCTGTATGAGCGTCGGTTAGTGAGAAGGCTACAATGGTGCCGTAGGAACTCCACCACAAACAGAACTCCCATCTATCTATGTAATATAATTTCGTCGCTTTAAGGATTCCCAACCCTGATATCTAACTCAATTTCCGTCTCTTTTATTGACACCCGAGCCAGTGTTGTTTGTCGTCTGGACTGCAGTGTAAATAGTACAACAATGCGTGTATGTGTGTCTACGAACAAGTGTGGTCCACACCGAGCCAGACCAGTGGGAGTCTGACTGCTATTAGCGAGTAATCATGTAACTCGGCACCTCGCCGCCGCGGGCGCAAACAATAAGGTCAAACTGTTGTGCAAAATGACACCGCTCTGTGTTGGGTTTCATTTTATTACCCTCCCCGATGCGTTTACCTGTTTATGAACACGGGTCAGACACATCGAGCAAAGTTATTTCCTCTTTATTTCCCCCGTGGATGAGCCACGCGTCGCCGCTTTTATTTGACCAACGGTAGCCGTCGAGCGCGCCCGGGTCAGAAGGCGACGCGGGCGCATTAGTTAAGAGGTCAGTCGTCGGACCCCAGAGTTGATCCTTGTCCCGCGGGAAGCTGTAAGCAATTTAACCTCCGAGTCAGGTGGAATTACATCTGCCACGACTGTAGTAGCTCATGAAGAGTGATCACTGAGAAGCCGCCAGCTGAAAATCTACCTGGGGGTGGGCAGTCAGCCAGGCAATACAATACAATGCAAGGCAATTCTGTACAAATTTATAGTCTTGGCCTGTCAACACATGTGGGTGTTATTTTTATTATTTTTGATGTAAAAAAAAAAAAAATTGCTACTAGCTTCATTATGAACATCCCGTTAATTAAAAATAGCTTTCATCGCTCGGTGTAAGTTACTTGAACTTTGGCCAGGCACATTTAGCCAATTACAGGTGCAGGCAGCCGTGTCGTTTGCGCAAACAGGGAAATAGCTACGTTGTTTACAAGACGGATTAAACTTTGGCTAAGGATATACTGCGGTCATACCGAACAATAACGTTTGCGTCGGTAGGTCTGGATATGTACAGCTGCGCTGGCGCCAAATGGCTTTAAGAATGCGCTTACTACGTCACACACTTGGCACGTACATGTGCCCAATCCTGTGCAGGTAAAAAGTGGACAAATAATGTCGGACAAATTAATCGTTGCGGTCTGTGCGTCCCGGAATTTGTTCAACACAGACGGCTTCCGATACGAGCCAAAAAGGAGCAGGCAGAGGCTACTTGCCGTCGCTGGTTAAGTACGTGTGTGGGCTTGTTTACAAGTGCTGAACCAAGATAGCAAGTTTTTCTCAAAGTCACCGCCATGATTTTGATGGTTTCTATTGAAACGCTGAGACGTGAGACCTTGAAAAAGGAACATTTCCGACTTTTTTTTCCCAATGGGCCATCCCACTGCGTGCACCCTAATCACTTTCCCTCACATCCCTCTCATTGTCTAGAAGTTTCCAGAGCTGAAATTCAAATATGTGGAGGAGGATCAGCCCGAGGACTTCTTCATCCCGTACGTGTGGTCGCTGGTCTTCAATTCGGGAGTGGGTCTCCACTGGATGCCGCAAGGCATCGAGCTCTTCAGCATGGACTCCGGCTGAGGCTGCGTGTGTTTTGTCCCAGTACAGACTGACACTTTGTACTAGCGCGTGCGCGAGTGTGTTAGTGTGTGTCGCTTTTTATAGGACGCCGCTTTGGAAGTGCCTCAACCTTGTGCTACAGCGGTGTCGCGGCGCAACCTCATTATGTCGTAAACCAAAACAATCCTTCTGGCTTCTCCGCTGGGAATCAACGGGGGGGGCATGACCTGTTTCCACAGCGCATGTCATGCTAAAGCTTCCCATTGGTGGGCTGCGTTACGGAGACCAGCGACCGATCATAATCCTGGTTGTTGCTTCTCTTTAAAAAAAAAAAAAAAAAAGGTCAATTAAAACATATGCAAAGAGGACTTCATGCGTAGAATAACTTATTTACAGATGCACTGGATTTGCAACAATATATGCATTTCATGAATATGCAGTAAAATTCTCACTTTTATAATGAATTAGCTTTTTTTGTGCGCGCGCTTGGCTGCTGGAGGAGCTTTAGGGCCACACGGAACAAAAAACAAATAAATAAATAATAGAAATGCAAGAAAGATTTCAAAATCAGTTCAAAAAAACAAAGTTTTAAGATAAATGGAGGAGCAACTATTTTTTTCCGGGACTCCGTTGTTCCCCTCTCTGCACGAGGAATAAGTCTGACCGAGCCCTTTCCTTTTACCGTTTTTTTTTTTTTTTTACTTTTTTTTTACTGCTCAGTGTGCCCCTAATCCTCCTTAGCACTGTTTGAAAGCATTTGGTCTGTTAAAATGAAGAACTTAACAACCCACCCAAAGTAAAGTTTTTCAGTTGCAGTATGGTAGGGCAAGTGTTTCAACCTCTTATCTTATTGTTTGTCTCTTTATATGCATGTTTAGTGTTTGCATTTAATTATTTATTGTATTTTTGTTTACTTTTTAATAAATGGGCCCCTAGACATGTATGAACAACAAAATACTTATTACTCAGTATATATACTTGATAAAAGCATATCAACAGGTGAATTTTACTTTTCCAGATGGGGCTGGAATAAAGACATCAGTATCAAAGCAGCGGAGCCTTAGTGTCACATGTTTAACAAAGTGAAACACAGTTTGGATCAATCGAGGAAATGACAGTCGACAAAATCCAATGGAACACAATTCCGCACCACTTCTGATTTTTGCATGTTTGGATTATTTTCCCTCTCGTGGGAAATTATGAAACTAGAATTCATCTATTCCTGGATCTAGCTATATAACCATCCTAAAATCGATTGTAATATTTGTTAAAAAAAAGTCCTTTGACGCTCACTGAACTGGTGTCTCATAACCTTTTCCAACACTTTGCGTGACGTTCCTTTTGCCGACTGAGACTGCAGCCAAGAAGGAGGAAAGAAAAGAAACCTATCGGCGAGGGAGGTAAAAAGGCCACAATGGCTGCCACTTCCCTAGAGAATTTTATGCCATTGTATGGATTTTTTTTTTTTTTTTTAACATGTTCAAGGACAATGCTAATGCTTCTCTCTCCAGAGTGGCCCGCTCTCACCTGCTCGCAGCTTCGTTACGCGGGAGGGGGATTTGAGCTGGCAGATGGCTGAATGGAGGTGCTTCCAAAGTGACATGGCCTCCTTGCGCCGCCTCGCCGCCGGGGTCACCTTACCGACGGCTCCCGTTTCATGTGACGGCAGCAAGATGGATGAAGCCGCCGCTCGGTTTGGTTTGGTTTGGTTTCATCCCTCAAGGTGGATGTGAAAAGCTGTAGCTACATAGGACAAAATAGAGCAGGGAAAAGTCAGCTCAATGGGGATTCTTTGCCATTCTTGCGTGATGTTCGGCTTCAGTTGTTCAATGGTTCGGGGACTACTTTGCTGTATTTTACGCTTCACTGTGTGCCACGCATGTTCAGTGGGAGACAGGTCTGGACTGCAGGCAGGCCAGTCTAGTACCTGCAGTGCTTTACGACAAAGCTACACTGTCGTAACGTACAGAACGTGGTTGGGCATTTTCTTGCTGAAATAAGCATGGCCGTCCATGAAAACGACGTTGCTTGGATGGCAGCATAGGTTTGTCCAAAATCTGCATGCACCTTTCAGCATAATGGTGCCTTCACAGATGTGTAAATGATCCAATTAAATTATTCAGCTGTTTTTTTTTAGACATGTCACAAGGAAGCAGTGACAACACAGACGAAGGCTGAAGTGACAGCCGAAACTCTCAGCTTGGTAAGACTTTTTGTTCTTCACTAAAAAAGACCCTTGTCTGCTAAAAAAGAAACCGTAAACCTATTACAACTAAAAAAACGTCATAGCGTTCGCCATCACCATGTTTTTCTCCAATTTAAAAACCTCAACAACACACCATCAGCGCCTTCAGCAGAAGAGTTTCCGAGTGAACCTAAAACTTGTAAGAGTCAAGTGAGAGCTCTCCTGCTATACGCCACCAACATACGCCTTTTCTCTCTCATAAGGCAATGTCGAGGTATGTTAATTACTGTATAAGGTTTTATAATTAAAGGTTTAAGTAATTGTGTGTAGTGTTGTAATCTTTGCCTCACATATATAAAGTATAAATACTCTTTACATATTTTAAACATGCTGGTACCCACCTACACGAAAATTCGGGGGTGGGGGAGGCGCAAATGCTACGTTGCGGTTTTTCACCTTTTGCACGCAGGGGGGGATCTGGTCACCATTAACTGTGAAAAAACGTGGGATCACTGCGTGTGCGTGTGTATATTGTATATTGGGGTAGAAATAGCGTGTTGTGAAAATAAACTTGACTTGCTTCGTGCATTGCCAGCATTCCCAGAGTGGACTAAAGAGGAAGGACAACATGGAGTCACTTCCACAGAGCTTTCCCCCTGGTGACTGATTACTTCCAGACATGTTGCCCCAACCCCGTTCCGCTTCCTCCTGCTCGGCAATTTTAAACGGCGCCACTGACGGAGCATGGGACAATAGGGATGGACAATTGACTCCAACACTCCCCCCCCCCAGCATCTTAACACGCACACACAAACAGACGTCATGACGGTCTTGCGCTAATCCCCCACCCCCTCAGTTTGCCCCGTAGCCATACCGGCACGTTGACAAAGTGACGCCTGCATTCAAATTCTCTGTCTGCCTACGAGGCAGTAACATACACGAATGCAAATTCGGCTCAATCGCTGTCTGGACTCTTGCCCCACGACTAAGCACAATTAGCGACGTACTAATACCAATAATCTTACTTACAAACCAAAAACGCTAAGATTTGTAATTTTATGTGGAAAAGGGCACCTTGTGACAAGAATCGGTGCGGTACACACACGCACACACTCGTATATTCTCTTATAACTCCACTGTTGGTTTCTTGTACTATTAAGAAAAATTCGCGCAACTTTAACACCCCCCACACACACACGCACACACAAAATGTAATGATTTTCCTCAATCATTTGACTCTTTCTGCATTGTCCGTATTACTTTTTCATACTTAGAAACAAGCACACGTAAACGTTCAATGTGATGTCATCATTACTTGTGAATGTGCTTTATGATTCCTTTCCGTATAAATACAACCTTCACTGTAACATTTGATATCCGGCTTGACAAATGAAACGAAATAAATCTGATTGGCTCGTTACAAAGTCGAGCTGCGAAACAAACCACGGATGCGTCATCTCCTTGTACCCATGACCGGAAGTGAGTGCTCTCCATCGTTTTGTAAGCGTCCAGCAGGGGGCAACCGTGAACAAGCAGGGCAAAATCAAAGTCGTGTAATTTCTGCCTTTGCCCTCGACTTGTTCTCGCAGGCACACAAAACAAATTCCCAACGACTTTGTGTTTGAAACCATCAAAAAGCCCGCTTAGAGAGCCAAGTACAAACATTAACAAATCAGCAAGTCAATTCAAGAAAGAAAACAGGAGCGAGGGTGCGGCCCGTCGCATTAATGAAAATCGGGGAGGATATAATCATTTGATGGGGAAAACTACATTAACATGACAAAACCTCTGAAATAGATGTCGTATTTTAATGTTAAACAACAGCAACGCTTCACCGCAATCCACTTTTATTTCGCACACATCCACTTTATTAACTCAAAGACACTTTTTATCGCTTAAACCACGTCAACATTTTTTACGTTGGCGTGCTCGTGCCCGCTTGTACTTGCGCCCTCTGGTTGATTGCGCGCGTTTGGTGTTTGCGCAACAACACAATCCCATTTCATGTCAAGCGACAGGCTGTCTAGACGCCCATGTGACCGGGCGCGTCAATGCTCACTGTGGGGAGGACACACACACACACAAACACACGCACACACTCTCCACGAACCAATCCGCGTCACACACACGCACACACTCCGCTTGCAGAGAGCACACACTCACACACGTCTGCTTGCTTCAGTGCCACGCACAGACTCGCAGTGTGCATGCAGAGAAAGGCTGCTGCAGGACTCCACGCTGAAGGATATCACGGAGCTTAAAAAAACACGAGTCTTTTTGGGGGGGATTCTTAGTGGTCGTGGATTAAAAGCTCTTTCGGGCCATTTTTGCCGCTTCACGTCACGCTGCTTTGTTGTAGCGCGATCGAAGCCCCCTGGATGTTGTCAGCGGGGAGCCACTGAGCGAGCGAGCCGAGCACCGGCGGCGGCCCAGAGCAGCAAACTCCAGCGTGTGGCCGGGCTACGGGCTCCCGTCTCCGGCGTCGCGCTGCTGCAGCCCCGCCGCTCCGCTCCTCCGGCTCGCCGCCTTTCTGCCCCCTTCCTCATCCCCTCCTCCGCCGCCTCCTCCGGACTCGGACTCGGACCCGGCAATCTTCATGGTTTGCGGACACCATGCCCGTTGTTTAGCCGGGGAACCCTCATCTCGTCCCGCATGTTCAGGACCAAACGATCGGGGCTCGTCCGGCGACTGTGGCGGAGCCGCGCGCCCGTGGAGGGCGACGGGGAGGTGGACAGAGGGACGCATGGCCCCGGGGGTTGCTGCATGGGCAAAGCGGCCAAGGTGGCGGCCAAGTCCCACGGCGGGTCGGAGGCCGAATTGAAGGCGCTTACCCACTCTGTGCTCAAGAAGATTAAAGAGAAACAATTGGAGGTGCTTTTGCAGGCGGTGGAGTCAAAGGGGGGCGCCCGCAGCCCCTGCTTGCTGCTGCCGGGCAAAGTGGACGCCAAAGTGGGTCAAGTGTCTTACTCCCTCCCCATGCTGCTCTACAAGGTGTTCAGGTGGCCCGACCTCAGGCATTCCTCGGAGCTCAAGAGGCTGTCGTGCTGTGAATCCTACGGGAAAGTCAACCCGGAGCTCGTCTGCTGCAATCCGCACCACATGAGCCGCCTCTGTGAACTCGGTAAGGAGACTTCTTGTTCAAAAAATAAACCGAAAGAACGAACCACACATGCATTTGATCTAGTTTATGAATATTTAAATAATATGGTTGTATTTTTGGGTTGCATTGTTGCCATTGCACTCATTTAACTTTAGTTCCTCAAGATGTGTGCATGTGTTTAAAATGGAAAACTTTATTTTTTTTAATTATATTGTCATTTAAGTTTACAAAAGTTTTGGTCTCACTGGTGTCATTGCACCAAAAATCAAGGTATTGTGAATATATATATTCACAATTTTAAAACTAATTTTTGTTGTCTTGTTTGCATTGGTGGCATTGCACTGCTTAGTTTCAGTTTTATTCACTTGATCAAGATACTTGCATGTTTTTTTAAGAAATAAAAATATTTAATTGTAATTTTTTGGGGGGAGGACTGCTCTGGTGCTGTCATGTGCTTTGAAAGTGCTTCATTTTAATCAATTCATCAAGGCACATGCATGTTTTCTCCTTGAGTCTATTAGAATGACTTTTCTAAAAGTGCGCAGGGAAGTTTTCAGGCATTTGTGTATGTGTGTGAGAAAGAGAGAGAGAGAGACACACGGAGGCCCCTATCTGAGTTTGTCCTAGACGCTGATAGTGGCCCTCCTGGCGCCAGGCGGCCCCCTTGTTTATCTGGCTGTCAGTGAAAGGCAATAGCCAGCCCTCGGGGCCTCTCTCGCATGCTCATGAAGTCGTCCAAGGGTGTGCCAAACCTATGGGAAATATATTATGTTAATTATGAGGTATGATAAGTGTTTTGGCTTTCATTTGTTTTTAGCATTGCATGGCGGGTTTTGATAAAAATGATCTCATGGGCCCCCTCTGGCCCATGTGCCTTGGGTTTATCACCTGTGAGATATTTTCTAATGCGTTTTTCTCCTCTCTCCATGCAGAGTCTCCTCCTCCTCCCTATTCCCGCTATCCCATGGATTATCTTAAACCACCAGGTGAGCTCATGCACATTCATATTTAAATGAGATTGATTTTAATTAAACACCAATAAAATTTATCGAGTACGTCCGAGTTAAAACACAAGTGGAGAACCTTTTTTTTTTTTTTATATACATAAGATCCAGAATACTCTTCAAATGACGGGAACTTTTGTAATGTGCATGCCAGGCCACTAGTTGGCGACGTACAACAAATGCCCGGCGTTTTCTGAAACTGTTTTTGGATCACATTTGGGAGTCTTTTTCACCTTTTGGCAATGAGGCACGTAATTGACCGTGATGATATTGCTGTCATTTTGAACAAATGTCGCACTCTGATTTACATTTTTACATCAACCAAATGAGGAAAACATTTGTTTTGCAGCATGCTACACTTTGAGACCCAATTTCTATTTTTTAGGTTCAATGAGTGAGCAAAATGTTGCAATTTTTCGTACTTGTTTTTATTCGCGCTTGTCTGCACCGAAAGCATGTCCTTGATTTTTGTTGTTGTTTTTTTCCCCAGCATTTTATGCAAACACTTGGCGAATGATCAAACAAAACATTTTTTCACTTCATAGCGATTCTAAGCAAATGATCAAGTTGGTGTTAAAAAAAACCAAACATGCACTTCGATACCTGTTTTTAAAAAGAAATCGCTATGCTTGCAAGCATTCGCACGCATATTTAAGAGCTTCAAGCAAGCGAGCAAAACAAAATATTTCTGTTTTCGCATGCATACACTAAATGCACATCTTTCATTTTTGGACTTTAGCCGCTAATGACAGTGGTGTCACGATAAAGAAACGTCGCATCTTTTAAAAATCTTTCAGAGCGGGAACACCCAAATGACACAATTTTGCCATTTTCATCGTTAAGGTTTGGCAATTGATCCCGTTTTTGCTCCAAACGGTGTCACGTAAACACCCCCACCCCCTCTTGACTGTAAAGACACTTCAGACTTGAACATCTTCATAAAAGTGCAGTCTCTGCATCACGTGTGTGTGCGCGCATACATGTTGGTGCGCATAGGAAGCAGCTCCGTGTTTCGCTGTGATTTATGGCAACAGTGCAGAGGCACCGAGGCTGGCTGTGCACTTGGAGCGTGGCTGGCGGCCAGCTGGCTTTCGCGGCGGCCTACGAGCATGTTTGCTTGCCAGTCCGTCTTCATGGAGCCATGCGCACTTATTCACACTTCAGTCCTGGTCGCGGGACATGTCTCCGGCGTTGGATGCCTTTAATGTTAGCGCGTGGGCCGATTTTAGCATCTTTGCTTGTTTACCCCGCGGCGGCAGAGTCTTCACTTGTTTGTTTGTTTGTCGGCCCCCACGACGATCTGAGCCAGACGACGATTGTCACCTCGGTGCCAGAGAGGCGCAGCGGGTTATGTCATCGTCGCCCTGCGAAGCGTGTTACATTTCAAGCATGGCGCGTCACCTCAAAGCCGCGCTTGGACGGCGTGATCGTGCGCCAGACCTTCTTTTATTGCACATTGTTTGCAAAATTGTTTCCTGATCGATAGAACTACTTGGTGGCGTCAAAAGCCTTTTCTGGTCAGCTGCTATGATTACCCGCGTGACTCCAACCAAACCTCTCACTCCCCCTAAAAGAAAGATAACCAATCACAGATCCCATTTATTTATTTTATTCACAGTGGTGCACTGTATCTCCACATATGACCTGTTCATTTAAATAGTAAATATGCCAGATTTTGAGCCATTGGCTACTTTCCATCTGCAGTCCCTTGAAAGGTTGCAACATTCTAAGTATACATGTGTGCTGTTGACTGAGCATCACAGAAGTATCCTCAAGCATTTTTTTTTTTTGCCGATGTTTAGCAATCTTTTCAGTGCCACAAAGAAGGAAAGTAGATCAGATCTGTGCAAAGTCGAATAGTAACCGTCCGTTGGCCATGCGACTCGAGCGTGACTACAAAAGCGACCCATCTAATCCAATAGAAGTGTTAAGATGAGAGAATGTATATTCTTGCATCAAGCGGTAAGAAAAAAATCAAAACAAGACTCAACAGTCCACGATCTCCGGCATATTCAAGAAAGCGGTGATACTGATGGTAACCGTGCCAATCGAAAACCGATACAACGGGCGCTCGCTCTTTCGAGGGCAACCGTGTCCGTTCCCGCTTAAGAACTTTGACGAGCATTTGCACCCAAACCTAAAAAAATAAAATAAAAAATTGCATGATGGCAGTGACGCGTTTCTTCTTTGGCGCGCACACAGCAAAGTTTCACCTTGTCGCCTTTCTCTGATACTGTTGTGCCCTTGAACGTGAATGCAAGGCTCAACGTGCCCGCAGTCATAGAAATAGTGTGGATACAGATACAAGACTGCGTATCCTTACATGGCGTGTGTATAAAATCGAAACAGTGGCGTCACATCATTCCAACGATACATTCGCATCACATCTGACTTTCCAACAACCGTCCAGCTGGTCCGCTGGCTATGCATGCAAAGACAAGGATGATTCTGAGGGTGACTGACTGTGTGGCTCGAGCGCGCAAAGAGAAAATGGAAACAAGTCATTGTGGTGCGCGTCATCCCAAAGCCACTTTTGTGTCTTTCAACTTTGGGACTGCAAACGCTCCATTAAGATGGGAAATGTGAAAGAAAAAAAAAGAATGATGATTCAAATGGAAAAGCAACTGACTGCCATACTAACAACCGCCACATGGCTTGAGCGTGAAGAGAAAATCTCAACGGTGTGCCGCATTATTCGAAACTGAAATCAAGCTAGGAAGTATTCAAGAAAAATAATGCTGAGTCTGACGGTAGTCATGCTACTCAAGCACAAGAGGAAATCAAAACTGGGAACGGATGTCATTATTTCAAAGAAACATCTATATCTCTTCCTCTTTATGGACTTCAAAACATTCCGCTAGCCAAAATAATTTGAAGAAAGTACGTGTTGATTCGAATGAGAACCGCGACGGAACCATGCTGCTCGAGCACAAGGAAAAAAAAAAATCCAAACAATGTGACTTTTAAATCAAAATCAGTTGTTGTCCTTTCCCACTTGAAACCGCAAACAGTCCATTAGCTTCGAAGTCTAAAGCAAGAGAATGAATGGAATTTGGACGGAAAACTGCTCAGCAACCGCGCAGCTCGAGTGGAAAGAAAAAACCGGAACGATAAGCAAGTCCCGTGTCTTTCCCTGGTCCAGTATTAAAAATGACAGTGAGGCCTGGACGTGTGAAAGCGCGTCAAACCAACAATCTTCTTCGTAACCAATCAGCAAACGGCCTTACGTCTAACTCCGCCCCTCCGACACCGTACCGCTGCAATTGAACTGACGCTCGGGGTTATGTAGTGCTCAGTGTGGAGATGAGCCCACGTAGACCGGTTGGGGGGGGTACGGTATGCAGGGGTCGTCCCCCCCCCCGCGGGCTGCTCATTTACGGGCGTGTGTCAGTGGCGGAAAAGAAAGCTGGGGGGCCAGACAATGACCCCTGCCAGACGAGCAGCTGGCTCGGGGGTCCGCCAGCCGAAAAGGGAGAAAGTGGCTTTCAGTGAGTGGAAACAATAGGAAGTCATTGCAGCTGCAGCTGTGGCTTCATAGTACAACCCCCCTTCCCTACCCCCCACCCACTCACTCCATTCCGCACCTGCCCCTGCTCTCCCTCCCCGTCTGCTTATCAACCATTATTTATTCAGCGTCTCGCTAAAGACGAGAATCAGCGCTGTCAGTCATGCTAACAAGCAGCATCCCGCAGGCTGAAGGAAATAGGAAGCCTCGTACGGAGACAGGAAGTGATTATGCAACTGAAAAAAGACCCTGGACTTGGTGTGGGAGCGTCACGGGGGAACCAGGAAATTAGCAGCTAGCCTAGCCTCTAAATCATCTGTCACGCTTTTTTCCGCCGTTTGTCATGACCCAGCGGGCGCAGCTGCTATGGCCATCACGACCGCGGAGAGAGACTCTGCGGAGATGTATTAATAGGACAATAGGACGTAGACGGCCCCCCCCCCCACCCCA
>NW_017805705.1:179109-196877 GCF_001891065.2 Hippocampus comes | reverse complement strand
TTCTCCCCGAGCCTGCGTGGGTTTTCTCCGGGTACTCCGGTTTCCTCCCACGTTCTAAAAACATGTACACATCGTAATTGTTGTTCCGGTGACTCCCGTACTCGAAATTCTTTGTGTTGTACTTCAAGTTCTTGTGGACCGACGACCCAAAAAAGCTCCATATTGTCCTTCTCCCCGAGCCTGTGTGGGTTTTCTCCGGGTACTCCGGTTTCCTCCCACATTCCAAAAACATGTACACATTGTAATTGTTGTTCCGGTGACTCCCATACTCGAAATTCTATGTGTTGTACTTCTAGTTCTTGTGGACCGACTACCCAAAAAGCTCCATATTGTCGACCTTGATCCTGTTCCTGTTTTCTACAACGTCCACAGAGTTGCACATTAACGATACCTTGAGCGTATGTAATCTAAAGAAGGCGTAAAATCAGACCCTAGTCGGCTTCCCGATATTTAATTATTTATTCTCTTTATTTATTTATTATTATTAATATTTTTTTTTATTTTTTTTATGACGACTCAAACGAATGGTTCTCATGAACAGGAAGTGGATGTCATCCGTGTCACGGTCGCCGTCCGCCGCAACGCCGGCGCCGGCATTAGTCCATATGAAAGTAACCCTGATGTAAATCGCCACCTTGTTTCAGATCTGGTGGGATATAATCCACACAGTGTTTACCCCTTTTTCGCCTCCCACTCCCTTCCTCAATCCTGCGGTCAGCTGTGAACTGTTGCCCCGGCGACCAGGGCAAGGCCGCTGGCAGCCAATGAAAGTGCGGGCAAGGCCGACTTGGCCAAGAAGGGGCCGTTTGCCTGCGCCGCTCGTTAGCACGACCGCGGTGGTAGCGAGGCCTCGCCAGTAAAACCTCCGTCCCCGAATACCTCATCCTGTGATGCTTTTTGATTGCGGATTCGCCAATCGAGCCGCAAGAATACCGCTTCCTTTGAACTCAGGGCTACCGATTCTCCCGATGTCGTGGATTAATGGGAGATATCGTGGCTCCGGTTTTTTCGTCAACGTCTTCATCGGGCATCAATTTCAGCTTGCTGCTCGGCAGCGGCTTCTTCGCCGTCTCCCCCCTCACTAATTTCGAGTCTGTGTCTCTGCTCCAGATTCCCCGGACTCAGGACCATCATCCAGTGAGACCAGGGGAACAACCTACTCGGCCCCTGTGGGGCTTTCAGGTAAATATCTTCATTGCGTCCTCCATAATTGTTCCGCAATTGTAAGACAAGGAGAAGACGATGGAGGGCGGTGTTTGGAACGGTCTCTGTCTTCTTTTCATGTGCAAATCCAAAGTTCTCTTTTTTCCAGGCCCTAGTTTGGGGCTTCCTCGGCTTTCCTTTCCCATAATCCTCTTTGGCCGCCTTCCCAAACCGGCGCCGCGTCCGCGGGCAGAGTTGTTCTCTCTGGGCCTTCAGATGGTTCTCATTACAGGGCCCTTTTAAAGCCTGTTTTATGTCAGTTGGTGTTTGCTGCCCATATTCCAGCCGCACCCCCCCCCCCCACACACACACACACACTTACTCCACAGAGCCACCACCGCCCTCAACCCGCCTTTGTTTGGTGGCGACGGAGACCCAGAATCGGTCTCATTCTGGACATTAAAGTCGTCCTTGCGCGTGTTAGCTTGACAGATTTTACTTTAAACTGTGAAATCCGAGAACCGAGGTACTAGGGAGGAGGGGTGAGGGCACCCGCAACCCCCCACACTACTTATTGCCGCCGCTCGTTCTTGAACGGGGTGTGCCCTCCTCCCCTGGTTTCCTTCCTGGCAGCAACCGGCTCTGTGAATGGGCCTCCTCAGCAAAGATGGCAGAAAAGCGGTGCCCTCATGGTTTTCCCTGGCAACCCGCTGTACCCCCCCCCCCTCCTCCAGTTCCTCTCACCTCCCCTGCGCCCTCCCTCTGGGGCCCTGACAAAAGAAACATGGCTCTCCCAGAAGGCCTGCTGCTGACCTTCCAGTTCCCTCAATCGCCCCTTTTTTTATGTTCCCCTCCAGACAGAGGAAGAGGGGAGGCGGGGCAGCAAGGGAAGTTTTTTTTTTTCTTTCAGAGGGTGTCTGGGGGTGCATATGAGTCGAATATTCATTAATTGTGGTGCACGACCCACAAACTTGAGGAAAAGAGCGATGCGGGCGACAAGGAGTTAAACAAGCTGCCGCCACAGTGACAAGCGCAAATGCAAAGTGGGCTGCCTGCCAGGCTAGTGGCTCTGTAGTGGCCTCTCGCCGCCTCGCGTCATCCGCTTGGAACACGGCACAGAACAGGGAGGGACAGTTGGGGAAGTGAAAGAGGGGGGGAGCACTTGATTGAGCGGGTTTCAGTTGACCACAAAAACTGATGAGAGGGATCACCGAGTGTTTTGTGAATGGAGAGAGGCAGGGACTTCAGTACCTCCGCCAAGGAGGTTTTTACTGCAGTTTGTTGCACAAAAACGATTTGCTTCGAGGACTTATTGTCTTCCAGATGCATATAATAGTCTCCGGATGGTTTTGTTTCGATGACTAGAAATATGTTAGCATTAGCATTCTCCACATGAATTCTCCACAAAACCTTTGTTTGCTGGTTTGTGTATATTGCTAGCTTCATTAGCATAGTATTTTCCCAACATTAATCCTCTCCGAAATGTTTTTTTAGTTTGCAGAACTGCGCAAAAATCAACCTAGACAATAGACATGTAGCGTGAGGGCTTAGAATCCACTTTTTTTAGTACAGCTACATAGATAATATTACTGTTTCAGAATTGTTTCCATCTCTAGCATGGTTAGCATAGCATTTTCAGACATTAACTCTACCTGGGAAAATTGTTAGTTTGCTGAATTTTGCTACTAACAACAAATTATTACGATAGGTTGGGGGATCGTAGTAAATTCTTAGAAATGATCAGTTTTGTTATTTATAGCTGTGTTTAGCTTTGTTAGCATAGCATTTTCCCAGTTGTTTGTTTAGTGAATTATGCATCATAGCATTTTCCAAGACAACAAAACGGTTGCTTCAGGGGAACCACCACAGGATTTATATGTTAGTACCAAGGTTGTTTTTGTTTGTTCACCTTTGGTAGCTTTATGAGCATAGCATTTCACCTAATTTCTCAGTGCATAACACACCAATCCCAATGACACAAGTGGGGCCGCCGGAAAATCAACGTCTGCGTCTAATCTGATCCAAATTAGGATTGTCTGGCCTTCCTTGGCAGAGGTCCGTGCTGGATTTAGCATCCGCGCCGGCTTTTTCTCCACTCCCCCACGTGGGTTCCTGTGCACAGAGCCCGCGCCCACGTCTGCTTCTGTTTTTAACGAGAATTGATGAGAGGGCTGTTGAAATTCTGGCAATGGGCCCGAATGCCCGGCGTGACGCAGGCGTGGGCCGCCCCATATGCGTGTGTATGTATGTGCGTTGAGGTGCGCTGTCTGAAATATTCGTCTTTGGGGAAGAGAGTCTTCAACTGGACATTTTGGGTTTGTTTTTTTGCGCTCCTGGATTCAGGCAATGTTTTTATTTGGACCCTGTTAACTTCTTATCGGTGTGCCAGTGGCATGCCTGCTGGTGCCACCCGGGACCGACTGGGATCCAGTCAGGCTGCGATGTCTCACACACACACACACACACACACACACACACACACACACACACACACACACACACATGCACAAGGATAAAATGACCATGGTGCAACACCTTGGCATGCTGCCCACTGTCACACAGGCGCTTCCTCCCGAAGCTTTTTTAAATTTAGCTACATGTTATTTATTTATTTTTTACATTTTTTTTTTTGTCACCTCACCCTGCAAGCTCCTCTGCGGGAAATATGATAATTGCTTTTTTTTTTTGTTTAGTTTACTGTGTTTTTTTTAGCTTCTTTTTACACTTCACATATTTTTGCCCAAATACTTTTGTCCATAATAAACATGTGATGTCACATTATTTTTCTCATCCATTTTTTTTTTTTTGTTATGTAGGTTAAGTTCCTCTTGGAGTTGCTTTTTGTCCCGATAGTTTTGTCCAGTGTCACTGTACCCGTTGCCACATATAGAATGACGCCGGCACTTTTTAAAAATTCCATCCTGCTTTCCACATCCCCGTCACAACGTCAATTAGTCTCGGGCTCAATCCGCTGGAGGTGTGAGCTCCATCATCGTCTCCAGCGAGGAGGATTAAATTTAGTCCAGGCTCATTAAATCAAACCCGCTGTCATGACGACTGCCCTATTTTTTTTATATAGTCATTAATGACTGGAAGTAAAGTGTCACCCTCATAACCCAGTCATTTTTTTTTTTTTTTTTTAATCCGGAAACTTACTTCCAACTCGACTGGAGAACAGAGCGCCCTCAGTGTTCCTCCGAGTTCCAGCTCCTGCGCTCTCGGCATTCCCGCCTTGTTTGGGTTAGCGGCGAGAGGAAAGGGCTGCGCAGGATATGACCTCATGTCTTTGAGCCGGCGGGGAAAAGGACTCGCATAAAATAAAAACACACGCACACACACACACACACAAGAGAAGCCGAAAGAAAGAACAACGGAATCTTTTTGTCAGCGTGACTCGCCAGAGCTCAGTTCAGCGAGCACCGGACGATTAAGTTTCCGGTTTTTACTTATTCTTTCGTTTTTTAACCCTCCATTACTTATTTTATAAGAATCAGTGGAAGTCAGGAAGTTCTTTGTGGTCGGTCATAAAACTTCAGCATTAGCATACAAGTGGTCGCAGTTACTGCAAGTAGGCAGCACACAAAAAAAGTGTCAAATGTGGTGTTCCAATGCTTTTGTCCAGCATCTGACACTTTAGCTATATACAATTAGCTAACATTGATACGTCACCTTGTGTTGACCATGGTACAACTTGCACTTTAGTTTCTGTGAAATGATCCCTAACGGATAACGGAATGCTGTAATAACATTAGTCCAGATGGAAAAATAACCCTTGCGAAGCTTCGAGGCATTGGACATTTTGCCGTGACCTTTTTATGTAATCCGATGAATCGTTGGAGCCCAACTTACTTTTACACTTGCATGACCCGTGTAGTTGTTTGACCCTGGAGCAGATCATTTCTGTTTCCATAATTTCCGATGGGCAAGTATTGACGTCTGAATGTGAGTGAATGGAAGTCAGTAGTCCACCTCCCCAGGAAGTCAGTAGTCCCCCCCCCCCCCCCCCACCCATCCCCCCAGTCCCCATGCAATCCCGATGCCCCGTGTTCCCTTCAAGGAGGCAAGATGGCGTCTTTTGGGCGGAGGCCTTCCACACCTCCTCTGTAATTTTCAGCGGCGTGCGCGAGCGAGCGGAGATGCCGGCCGGGGGCCCTCGCTCCCGAGTCGGGCCGTGGCCGGCGTCTCTCATTACTCCCCCACTTCCTCTCTTTGCGAGGCCGCCAAAGCCGCCTCTTGGCAAGGGGCGACTCCATTTTGGTTTTTGGCCGTCCTCTGTTTTCTCCACCCTGTGTCATTACACCGCGCAAATCGAAAAAACAGTGAGGTTAGGAGGAGGAGGAAGGGGAACGGAATGTGGGCCCGGAGCCGCTTGGGTTGACTCAGTCTTCTCCCATTTTGGGGTGTTTATGGTTACCTTTAAAGAGAGGAGAGGGGAGCATTTTTGGAGGTGAGCCCAGAACAAGTTGGACATTGTTACCTTGGAAGCGCATTCTGACACGACGGAGGCATGGAAGCGGAAATATGTTCATGCGTATGTTTGATTCCTGTGAGGCGCTCCCTCTCAGCCCAGCATCCCGTTCGTTCATTTGTGTATATAGCCCACTGTACCGGGCTTTTTTTTTTTTTTCTCAACAGCCACGAGAAACCGGATTGTAATGACAACAGTGTAACATTGCATAATCACGCATGCACAAAAGGTGTAGCAGTGTTTATTAAAAACACAACAAAAGGCCAGACTCGCTCTGCTGGTTGTCCTTTTTCCCACGCCGCCCGAACGCCACAGGGAGAAAAAAAAAAACGATGGAGGTACATGTCAAAATTATTTTGTACTGACTTTATTGAAGAAACATTTCAGCATTTTGAAGAAAGTGACTTTTGAGGGCTTGATCTCCTAACAATAATGCTTTTTTTGGGGGGGTGGTCTTTTTTTTCACTTTAGTGAGTACAATATGACTTCATTCTTAACTGTTTCTTGTCAAATTACATTTTCTGCACACCATAACTTTTTGTAAACAAACATGACTAACTTTTGGATTTTTTTTTCTTGTAATATCAAGACTTTTGTGAACAAAGTATGACTTTTTAACTTTTTGTTGTCATATTTCTTTTTGTAATGTAACTTAAAATATAACTTTTAATGAAAAAAAAAATACAATCTCTAAACTTGAAGTACTACAACATTGTGACTTTTCTCTTCAGATTATTTTGCTCGAAAAATATGACTTATGCCCTTTTCTTATATTGTCATGACTTTTTGACTTTTGACTTTTTTCTTCTGATGTCAAATTTTTTCCTGTGTCTGCATTCTGACTTATTTTATCATTCATTTGTCCTACCCGCTGGATTCATGTTCGCATCTGTATCACAAATTGTACATTATAATGCATAGCATAAAGGATCACACACACACACACACACACACGCACACACACACACACACACACACACACACACACACACACACACACACACACACACACACACACACACCACACTCTGCCTAAAGCGTCTCTGCGGGTTGTCTGCATTTTTTCCCCCCACCACGGCGCCTGAACTCTATAGCGAAAGAAGTGGGCGTGTCCTCTTGTCCACTTGTGTGAGTCAGCGTGGTATATAATCTTCTCGGGAGTCCGTGATGACATCATCAGGACTTGCCTGGCACCCCACGCTCTGCGATGTGGTGTTTATTTGTGCTGTCAGCCTAGGAAATCTGGGCATCGGGGATGGTGATGGTGATGATGATGATGATGACTTTGTGTGTGTGTGTGTGTGTGTGTGTGTGTGTGTGTGTGTGTGTGTGTGTGTGTGTGTGCGTGTGTGTGTGTGTGGTCAGCGTGAGATGAAGTGTTGCAATAATAATAAGTCAGTCAGCATGAGGAGGAAGGAGGCGTTCCATGGGAACAGAATGTTCTTCTGAGGATGATGATAATGTTTCTTCTTCATGTCTTGTGGCGGTCCAGACGTGGAGATCATGTGATTATGGCAGCCAAACATTCCACTCCTTATCTCCCACCCCGGATGCTTCTGGGAAGAAATAGCATGTCTGCGAGTCATTGTCCAAGATGTGCAGATAACAAAAGTGGGCCACTCCCATGCCAGGCTTTTCCTGCCATCAGGGCTCTCTCTGCTTCTTTTCTCTGTTGGGTTAGCTCAAATGCACTTTTTTTTTGGTTTACTCATGGTTACTAAGACTCAACATCCCCCTGTTATGGGAACCAGTGGTTGGAAATTGTCTACTTAGATGGACTGAACGTTCTGAACGACTGTTTCCGTGCTCACACAATAGTTTTTTTTTTTTTTAATGAGCATTCACATAACATTCTGCTTTTATTTGATGTGGTATATGTTTTTTCCGTGGCAAAACCAGCTTTATTGTCTGTTACTTCATATTATGAACAACATATTTCTTGTAATATTATGACTCGTCCCACTTTGTCTTTTTCATATTTGTTCATAGTAAGTTCTGTTGAAAATGATGCAGTCGCAGGTTGCGGCAGCTTTTCAAACACAAGGGGGATGTGAACATAACTTTGGGGTACTCCACTGCAGAGAAAAAGCATTGACTGTCCCACTTTTCTGCCAAAAGCCTGAAAATGTATCATCAAACACAATTATTAGTTGCGTATCGATTTGTTTCACATGCCACCGCCGTTCCCGTGGGGACCAGCGGTTTACATTTGTGCGTGTGCGTACGTGTGTGAGAGCGACGAGTGAGACGTCTGCCTTGGAACAAAACAAAAGGAATGCCTCCGCAGCGTGACCCTTGAACTTTTGGAATAGTCCCCGTCACCACCACCCCCCGACCCCCCCCGCGCCCCACCGCCTCCACCCTGTTAGCTCAGGAGAGGGTGTTGACTTAGAAAATAAGGCGCCGCCGCCAAGAGTCCATTTCCTTCACGTCTTCCCCATTCCTGCTTTCAGCTGCTATTTGTGTTCGTGCTCGCCGTGCGTGCGTGAGTACGTGTGTGTCTGCGCGGAGACAGACTTAGGTAATGATTAACCTTTTTAGACGGCGAGGACACAGTCAGCCAACAACCAACATCCAGCTCCTACCCTCTTTTGTACAGTTGTCTCGGCTAGCTTAGCATCAATGCTAGTAAAGCTCCCCGGTCCACAACCTTGTCTTCCAAACAACAGATTATTAATGAACACGTGTGTTTGTATCATAGACCATACGGTTGTTGTCCGCTTTAAATTACGATACGATACCAATGTGCGCTTAAACGGCTCGCCTATGCCCTCTCGCCGGCTGCCATTTTGTTTAAAGAGCACAAAATGCTCAGTTGTCGTCTGTATCATAATGATGCGTGACGCTCGCGCAATCTGCTGCTTTAGCAGCGCGCGAACACCGTTTGCAGCCTTCGCGTCCCCGTCCAAGTTTTTTTTTTTTTTTAATGTTAGCAGATGGCGCTGGTTTGAAGAAAATTCATATGTATAAATACATCTCGTCTCTATTATTGCAATTTTTAGTGTTCTTGGGAGTTTTGATGATTGTCATAAGGTGTGGGTGAAAAAAACGACACTACACGGGGGCTATGGGGAGGCTATAGCCCCATCAGAGATCCGAATAGCCCCAGTTAAGCCTCTCCAACATTTTATTTGATGTTCGATTTCAACCATGAGGCGTCCTAACATCACAACTTTTTCCTGAACAAAATGAAACTTGGTGTGAAGTTACATAACTCCACCCCATTGTTGCAGTATTTGCTTTTTCTGGGGAAAAAAAACCCCAACTCTGACTTTGTCCTTTTTGTGACTTTGTTCATGCAACTTTGACACTTGTGATATAACTGCTTTTCCTGGACAAAATACAACTATTGTACTCTTACTTTACTTAGTATTACTTTATGGCCCATTCATCATTGCAACTTTGTTTATTTTTTTTCACAAAATGTGACTTTTTTGACTTGACCTCTTTTGAGTTGTTACATAACTTTTTTTTTTTGTGACTATAAGGCTATTCTTGTAACTTTGGAACTGTTTTGTCATGACTACTTTTTGTGAAATTTTTTATCTGTTCTTGTAACTGACATTTTTTTGGGGACTTTGATAAATGACCTTTCTAGTCATTTATTGAGGATTTCCCCCGCATTACTCATGTTTGGGAACAAAATATGACATTATTCTTCAACGTCACATTTTTCTTGTTCTATTACTACTTTCATCGTCATGTCGTGAGTTGCACTGTATTTCCATCTCATTCTTGTAAACCGTGCCTGTGGTGGGCAGGTCTGCCTAGCAACAAGTGACCAGTCAAAACAAATACTGCCGGTTGACCATGATTTGTAGACGTTCTATTACAAATTACGTCAACATTTGTTTTAGGGCCTCAGATGCGACGTAAAGTAACCACAACGTTCCTGTCAACTCCGCCACATTTCCCGCATCTTCCAGGGTCAATTATTTTGCCCACCACTCCCCTTATGTCCGAGGCTCCAGGCCAGAATGACGCAAGCGGCCGATGGGCGCAAAAAAAAACAAAACAAAAAAAAAGACAGATGGCCTCGAGACTGCCGGCTAGCCAGATTATCCTCAGCGAGAAGAAGCGCCGAGAGCAGGTGGAGCGTCCGACAGACAGACAGACAGACGGACTAATGCCTTTGCAGGCAGACATCCAGACAGATGTACGTACAGAAGAAGTGTCTCGCCTGGCCCGCCAAGGACGGAGGCGCAGGCAGACAGCACCTTTGGTGGGCGCCGTAAATAGCGTCAGACTGTAAGGCGAGGAGAGGGGGCTGTCCAAAATCCGGCACCTAGATGCGCACTCCCCCCCCCCGTGTGTGTGTGTGTGTGTGTGTGTGTGTTGAGTATGAAGTCGTAGCCCTTGTGCTGTCAGGACAAGCTGTGAACAAGCTCCTGACATGGCCAACAAGCGCCTGTATCGCTTTCACCCAGCTAATAAATGCCTCTGAGGCTCCGGGTACCTGTGCCCCCCCCCTCCCCCCCACCCACTTTCTCTTGCCAAAAAATGTTGTTTGCCCTGCAACTATGGTCACGTTACAGTACCGATACTTGTGAGCAACATATCTTTTCTTCAATGGTCTTCTTCTGACTTTTTCTTGCCATCTTTCTACGATTTGCACTCCAAAATCTTTCATGTTCTTACTATTCTTTTTTGACAATGACTTTACTACTTTTGTATTAGTACTTTCGTTGTAAATACAAAATGTAGCCTGCTAAAAATTCCATTTTGCTTACAGTGTACCCGCACCCCACTACTGTGGCCCAAAATGTCTGTGCGGTCTCCCGGTTTTGTTCATTTTATCTTATTTTGCCAGTTGACGTGTTTATCCGCCCCCATGTTCTTATCTTCAATCTTTCTGGCATTTAATGCGTCTTCCTGCTTGGGGTCCAGCGGGCCCGGCCGGTGTCGTCATGAAGAGCGGGGTGTTTTCTGACATGCTCAGACAGGCAGCCCGGCTCTAATGACCTCTGACGCCAGGCCCCGTCTCTCTCAGCAATAACAAACAGATACTCTCCAGGTCTATGCCCCCCCACTCCCCACCCCTTCCCCCAGCTCCCACCCCCATCCACTCATTGCAGGTGACTGCCACCACCAGGCTGTCAGCGGGGTCAGAGACGTTTTCCGTCTCTTATCTGGAAGATAAATGCCTTTTTTTTCCCCCCTCTTGCGTTTAGTCTAAGGTAGATAGTCAGGTACTTAGGCGGCCCACCCTCCCCTGCGCCCCCACCAGGATGGATTTACGATAAACTACCCCTGAGGCCCGGCTCTGACCGACTTCAAAGAACACAGCTCTGCTTGTTTCATGGAAGGCTTTAAGTCACCACCTACCACCCTGCCCCCACCACCTCTTGCCTAAAAGCCCCCCCCCCACCACCTCTCTCTGATTCCGTCCGCCAGTGTTGTCTAATGAAGGCTAATGACAGGCCGCGGCGAGGCTCACTCGGACCGCCACATATCCTGCCGCATTAGCGTCGCAGTTTGTCTGCGGCGAGACCTTCCAAATTACTGCTTACATGAGGGGGCTAGTGAGAGATGAAACGGAAGAAAAGGGGGCGGGGGGAGTGCGGTGGGGCTCAGAGATGGGGCGAGGGGCTCCTTTTGCTCTCGGAAGTAAACACACGTCCAATAGAGGACGCCGCAATTAGTCAAGGACGCAAAAGTTGGCAGTCCAACTATGTGCTCCCCACTCAGACCCCCCCCCCCGCCTTCCCCTCACCCTGAGCTTCCTAGTGTTTCACTGGCTCCCACCTTTTGAGGGGTGGGGGGGGGTGGCGGCTTGTGAGTCGCTGGAAGCCACATTGCTGCGGAATAGAGATATGAGGAGGGAGGGGGGCTGGAAATTGGATTGCCGCCAATGCTGTGCTTCTTTTTTACGCTCAGAGAAACTTTAGACCGACGAGGCCTCGTCGCTCGTCTCCACCATTCCTTGCTTGCACCCTACGTGTGTGTGCTCTCCCAACCGAGGAGGCTGGAGGAGGGTTTATGTTTATGGAAGCGTCGGTCGCTCAACTCACCCCCCCACCCCACCCTCTTCCGTGCCCCTCTTTTGCCGAACGATTTCCTGCAGCACGCGGCGGGATGATTGCGGTGACGTCAGCACATTGTTGGCCCGCGCCGCTAACGAAAACACGGCGAGCCAGACAGAAGATAAGCGCTTTTAATGCCTCGACAAATAATGTCGTGCGTGTGGACACTTGCCCACCAAGCGTCTCCCGGTTGCCGCTTCGGCCTCCAGGAATTCCAACGTGGCTGCTTGCCGCGTGGCAGAAAGTAGGGCGGAGAGCGCCGTTATGCGGTATCATCAAGGAATTTGGTGGACTTTTGTTTTCTTTTAAAGACATGCGGTCATCCTCTGGTTTTCCCGGCCTCAAGGCAGCATACAACTTAGATACTTTTTTAAGCCAGTTTTAAGCAAATAAAGAAGAGTTGAGGTGAGGTGAGTTTCTGTTCTCGCAAGAACAGACTTTTGTCTACAATGCTTGAAAACAAAATGTCCAAAATGACAAAGCTAGTATTCCTCAGCTACGTTCATTCAAGTAGGCAAACAGAAGCTCATCTTCGTGGAGAACATTGTTTGGCGATTTTCAACATCTCATAGCGATGTGGTTTGCTTTTGTAATTAAGTCTCAAATGCCTCTGGATGGTGGTTGCATTGTGTTAATTTCATCATGAGCAAACTGCCTGGGGCGATGCGTTCAAGGGGTGTCTGAAATCGGAGTGCTTTTGCTACAGAGGTCAGGTCATTGTTGTGGTAGCGAGAGATCAGCTAACAATATAGCTGGAGAACAGCTAATGACATGGGGATGCACCAACTCTAATTTCTGTGGGGTTGCCTTTCTGGTCTGGGGTTTTAGTGCTTTGCTCAAGGGCACTCGCTCCAGCAAGCAATCCCAATCTCTGTCGGGTTGGCTCTCTGGTCTGAAGAAACAAGTCATGACAAATCAAGCTTCTGCTTCTTCGAGTGATCATCGTGTCGTGCTGTTGCTATCGCTAAGAAGAGTATGTTATTTTTGGGGGGCGGGGGGTCATCTGAAATCAACAGCGGGGTTAGAGCTAGTGCTGCTGGCAACTAGATAAATGAGAGTCGTCTTACATTGTTAGAGTAAACGCTGACCTCTGGTTCAATTTCAGCGACTGGCAGTGAGGCTTGGTAGTTGCTGTGCAACCCGTTTTGTAAATGCACACTGCACCGCACTGGCATAGCCGCCAGAGAATTGTGGTTTTAGTTGCTGCAGGAGTTGTGCAGCCACCCCCGCAGTCATCTGACGTTCAGTAAATTGCACAAGACTCCTTTCTCCACCCGCGATCCGTTGTTCCATCCGTCCAAAAACCAAGACCAACCAAAGTAGACTTTACAGAGTGAGCTTCAATGATTCATGACGTGCAAGTTATTGTAATTCCGGTTGAAGTTTCAAGCCCTTTCTTCCTTCTGTTCCCCTTTCTAGATTCCCTGGCCATGCCGGAGTCAGGGGAGCGGTCCCATTGGTGTGTTGTGGCCTACTGGGAAGAGAAGACCCGCGTGGGGCGCCTCTACTCGGTCCAGGAGTCCTCTCTGGACATCTTCTATGATCTACCTCAGGGCAACGGCTTCTGCCTGGGCCAGCTCTGCTCGGACAACAAGTCGCAGCTGGTGCAGATGGTGCGCGCCAAGATCGGCTACGGCATCCAGCTGACCCGCGAGCCCGATGGCGTGTGGGTGTACAACCGAAGCTGCTACCCCATTTTCATCAAGTCGGCCACACTGGACAACCCGGACTCGCGCACATTGCTGGTGCACAAGGTGTTCCCCGGGTTCTCCATCAAGGCGTTCGACTACGACAAGGCCAGCAGTCTACGGAGGCCCAACGACCACGAGTTTACGCAGCAACCGCGCACGGGCTTCACGGTGCAGATCAGCTTTGTGAAAGGTTGGGGACAGTGCTACACGCGACAGTTCATCAGCAGCTGCCCCTGCTGGCTGGAGGTCATCTTCAACACCCGATAGCGGTGGCCTCCCCTGCCCCTTTCCTCCTCAGACATTATCCCCCCCTCCAACCCTCATCGTCCTTTTTTGTTCCAGAGGTTCAAAACAAAGTTATAGCAGAAGAAACACATGACCTTCTTCACAAAAAGTGACTCAAAGACTTAACGAAAAATAAAGAGGCGAGAAATGTATTTTATGTTTCATATATATATATATATTTTTTTTAATATGAAGACGTTTTATATGCATCATTATTTATGTATTGTGCAATGTGTTGATGAGAAAAAAGAAAATAAGATGCACTTTGCTTAATATAAATGCAAAACAAAGAAATGCCAAAATAAAAAAAAATATATATATATATATATATATATATATACAAATGTCTCCTGCTTCATGTTGGTTTGTGTGTGTGAATGATCAATCGAAATTTATATCGTGATTTCGATAAAGAAAGGCGATGAACGCGCAGAACGACTCGTGCAGTTACAAGTTCCCGACATTGTGAAAGGCTCCTGAATGCACCACGTTGCATGCACAGCAAACGTGGAGTGGCTGAGATTCTGCCAGCAGTGAGCGTGGTTTCAGGTGATTAGTAACACCCGAGTTGGAGTCGCAGTAGAATTGATTGCACAACTAAACCCGCTGCCAAAAATAATTTCACACATTGCACGTTTAAATACCAAACATGCTTCGTGAAACACAAAAGTCAACGGAGGATCCCATTCAAATGCTAACGACTGTTAGCATCCTAAAAATAAGTTCACGACAACTCTGTGGAAACACAAACACAGGTAAGATAAGACGACTCAAAGGCACAAATTCTTCCCAATCTGTGAAAAGCGAGTAATGTTGATAGCGTTAAATGTCAATTTCGGTTCTGTGTGTACTGCATCCATGCACGGTACTACATTGCTCGGACGAGGTATTTGTTTTTCTTTTTTCCAGTTTAATTGTAGCATGTTCAAATACAATCGGCAACATCATAAGTTAGCCCAGTAAGTCCCAAGACTTGTGACAATAACATAAGATGGAAATAAACATGACAAAGGGGTAAGGGTAATGCTCATTCAAAAGGCATCAAGTATGTATGTAGCAGAATGAAAATGCAAGAAGCTTGAATTTCTCATGCTATTTGCAATGCCGTTTTGTTTGCACTTTGCACAAGAGTTTTCAAGAATAATGTTTAACGTGCAGGGATGAATGGACATGAGGCTCCTTTTTAAAAAAAAAAAAAAAGGGTCTCTTTCCTTGGGTTATTTTAGTACGGGTGTCCTTGATGAGTGATGACATCACAGGCAGGAAGCAGTGATGCACATGAGGAAGCCACGAAGTCAACAGAGGTCTTCCTCCTTGTCACCGAATGAACACATGGAATCGAACAAAGAATTTGTGGGTGACACGCCTGTGGAAATGAGCAATATGCCGGATTGTGACCCACACGAGACAAACTATAAGTGTGTGTGTGTGTATGCGCGCACACGCCAGTCTGGGCCTCGACCTGTCAGATGGGTGTCTGTGAAGCGGATTACGACTGTAAGCCTGCTTTACCCACTTCCACTGTCTCAAAGACCTACATTTGCGAGGCCTACTTTACTCGACGCACAACAACACCGCGCGCAACGTTGCATTCGTGAAAGTGCAAACATTTAAGGCAAAGGGCGACAACGTCACAACGACTGGGAATAACAAACGCCCCCGCAGCCTGTCAGAATATCAAGACAGTCAGTTGGCATGAATATTCACCAGTCCGATCGAACAGCCCGAGGGTTGGAAAGTGAGGCGGTCCCATGACAAGACCTCATTCCTTGAAGTCACCAACCTCATAATGGACGACATGCCCTCGCGGCGCTAATCCTTAACCTCGCTAATACAGTAGCGTACAACCAAACCGGCTCCAAGTTTGTGCGTCTCTGTGTGTGTGTGTGTGTGTGTGTGTGCGTGTGTGTGTGCGTGCGTGTGCGTTGGCATGCCGATGACTGCCCTCGGAAAGGATCACCCTATGACCCCGCCCTGCAATGAAGCCATGAAAAGTGTTTTTTTTTTTTTTGCAGCCTTGCAGCTCACCACATCCCATTACAGCGCGAAGGAGCAACAGGCTACTCCATTACATTTACTTAAGTAAATGCTTGTGCGTGGTAGCCTGCTGAATATCGTTGTCGAAGCTGCAAAGTTTGTTTCGAATCACAGTATAGTCAGTCACACGCTCCGCAGTGTGAAGAACGTAGCCGTGGCGACACGAAACTCATGATATTGCATGTTATTTAGTCATTTTAAACTCTTAATATATATATATATTTGTCGAGATATTTTTCTAACAAAAAAAGTAAATACAGCATATGTTAATTTGTTTATATTACAACTTTTTTTTTTTTTTTTTTTTTTTTAAGAGGAGACTTTATTGCGCTGGGGTTATGTGGTGTTAATGGGGGAGATTCCTTTGGTGCGTTTGTGCGTGCGTGCGTGCGCGCGCGCACATGCGACTTCCAGGCCGATCTAAACATCCTCTCGATTGTTTGAATGTGGAATGTGAGCCATTCCTTAAAAGTAGATTTTTTTTGTTTTGTTTGGTTTTGTTTGAGGTGCACATGCTATTTATAGATCAAGCTCTCTCTCTCTAGCCGCCGCTTTGCATGGGCCTGCTGTGTGTCATACGTGTAGACACAGAATGTGTTTACGTGCGTGCGTGTGTTTGTGTGTGTCTATGAATTCCTGCGCACGTGCCTACTTGCATGAATGCATGCTCGGACTTCTGTGCCAATAGACTCAAATGGAAGAAGGGGATATCGGGGGTGGGGGGGGGGTAGAATGAAAAGTTTTCATATTAGAAGATTCACATTTGTGTCTGATAGAAATGCAACTTGATTTTCATCATGCACCTTTTGCATCATCGTCATTTTTTTTCTCGGATTTTGATTACGATTTCATCTCGTCATGTTATGTCGTGATACGTCAAAACAAATTTTAGATGGATATTGCGTCATAAAATGTTCTTGGGGGGGGGAAATGACTATCAGTCTTTTTTTTTCATAAAAAGAAATGTGATTTTAATCCCATCACAAAAGCAACACTTCTTTATCAGATTCCGACTTTGAAATGAGATTGAGTTTCAATCAAATGGATCCATGTTTTATTCACAATGAAAGCTGTTCTGTGAGTGGATTGGAAAAAAAAAAATCACCACAAAGTGTTCCTTCAATGATTTTACGGGCTTAAAGTTCAGTCGGAGGCTTTCGACCCCCCTGGGTCGTTTTGATGCACAGACGACTTCTATCATAATTCCGATGATATATTCCATGGTCGTTGGCGTCAAGTCGCATTACCATCACCGCCTTTCCTGCGTACATTCCTATAGGTTGCATGCGTGTACGGCATTATGAGGTGGATAATTCACGGGAAATGTCAGTGAACACGGCCTACGAAATGATTGATAGCTGCAATATCGCCAGCAGACAGCCGACAATATCCTTTTTCGATAACACCGTGCGAGGCGAAGACATTTCCCTCGACGTCCCCTCGCTGACTGACAGCCGACTTCAATAATGCGGCGATGTCATCGAAAAGACGATTGGTCGCCCAGCTCGCTAGTGAGGGTGAGGCGAATGCTCAGCCCTCACAGTTTTGCGCGAGGTGACTGACGTGTACGTGCGGATGACACCAGTTTACCGGTCGCGCCACAACGCCAACAACAAACCCAACCGCTGGACAAATGTTCACGGGACTGTTATGCCAGCCCGCCGTTGGCATGCTGAAAACAAGGAAGCGGACAGATTGTTGACTTTTTTCATTTTTTCCCCCTGCGTTGTCCTATGAAAAGATATTTAAAAAAATATAGACATGTCACGAGGTGAGCGGTGGAATCACTTTTGAAAAATATTTACTGTTTACTCCGAGTACACAAATATTCCCGTTCTTCCGACATCGTGTTTTTCGTATGGGCAATTTTGAGGGGAACTTTTAAGAGTGAGGGCGTCCAACTTTTGCCAAATAAAAGTCGGGCGACCGTTTCGCCGTCTGGATTTGGGCGCGCGGCGGTGCTGCTTTCCGTCGCGCTGACTTGGCTGGATGTGTGTGCAGATTGCAGTAAACGGGGAGCCGAGGAATGCGAGCGCCGGGCTAATCATGGCGGGCCTTCGAGGAGTAACCAGATAGCAGCTGGCAGACTTCAGAGGAGTGGGAAAAGCCTCCACGCAGACG